>NW_026125433.1:0-117901 GCF_943737965.1 Phodopus roborovskii
AGCTCTCTTGGAGGTTTCTCCCGAAACTGGGATCCAGGGATGGGGTCAAGGATGAGCATCCAGAGAAGATGCCAGCAGGTACTGACAGGGGTCCTCTGGCCAATAGCTCTGGCCAATAGCTCTGGCCAATAAGTCTGGCCAATAGCTGGCAGAAGAGCACAAGGGTGAGCTGGAACTTGAGAAGGTTTTGTAGGATAGTCGGATCTCACTGGAAACTGGCGCTCTCCAGCTGAGACCTGCTCTTGGCAAAGGCTTGGATCGGGGGTCAAGGACTTGCCTGCAGGAACTCAGAGCAGACCCGCAGAGATAGGCAGATCTCTGAGAGGGGCTCGGGACTCCAGCAGAGGACTGGAGGCGGGGGTCAGAGACCAAGCTGTTGGAAATTATGGGTGGTCCCATGTGGATAGTCAGGTCTCCTTGTTCAGAGTTGCTCAGAGAAGTCTCCGAAGTAGGGTGGACTTTTGGCCCACCCCCTCTGTCCCAGTGCTCAACCAGAGTGGCAGGACCATGGGTGGGGTAGGGCACAGGGTAAGAGGGGTAGGGCTGGTGGTGGGGATAGGTGGGGGTGAACCAGAGCTCCAAGGGTGCCTCCTGATGTGGACCGGAGACAGGAGCAGCAGGATAGGGGCCAACCCAGGAAGTTCGGGCGGGGAAGGGGGGAAAAGAGATTGTAGGGGACAGGCAGCCCCTATTGGGCCCAGACTCACCTCTGGCCAATAGCCAGCAGAAGAGGAGACGGGCTGAGCTGAAACTTGAGAAGGTTTTGCAGGATAGTAGGATCTCACTGGAAACTCTAGATTTTTAAATATAGCATTAATTTGGGTCAATTAGAAATTATAAACACCTTAACAATTTTTTTCTTTTTTCATTTATTTTATATAACCAAGTCCATTTAAATGAAAACAAGTATTTATAGACAATACTTGCGAAATTGGGCGTCGTTGTTTCCAAACTACTTCCTGCTGCTAAGGGGCACTGTCATGAGGGATTCTAAGAAGATGCAGAAATCCTGGCTGTAGTCTGTAAGGCTGCTTTGTCCAGCTGTTTTGAATGTAGGATCACCTGGTACTCTGTTTCAGGTGGTCTGACTTTATCAAACTGGAAGGAATCCACATCTTTTCATTTTCTGTGGAAACAAAAATAGAAATCCTACTCCCCAGTAACTTGTCCTTGAACTTAAATTTTGGAGCCAAAGCATTTTTTTATTTATTATTTTACATGTCCATCCCAGTTCCCTCTCCTTCTCTCCCTCCCTCCCTCCTTTCCTCCCTCCTTCACTTCCAACCTCCCTTCATTTTACCCTCTCTGCCCTCTCACTTGCACCCTAACCAAGCTTCCCTCCCATCCCCCCACCCCAATTCCATATGAAGGGGAATGCCAACCAGTTGGGGCTATGTAGATCTGACAGGTCATGTGAAGTAGGGACTAGGAGTTCTCTCCTGTCTCTAGGATAAGGCAGTTATCCCTCCATGGGGGATGTGTTCGCATGGTCCTTTAGTGCACCAGGGATACATTCTGGCTCCACTGTCTGAGGTCCCTTAGACTGTTCAGTCTTTCTGGCTGAGACCCATATTCAGGGGGGCCTGAGTCAGTCCCATGCTGGCTTCCCAGCTATCAGTGTAGTGGCCATTAGCTCCTCCTTGTTCTGGTAAGCTGTCTGTATGTGTTTCTGCCGCCTGGTCTTGTCCTCTCCATCTGCATCTGGGTTCTAGTTCGACTCAGTGTTTATGTATGGGTGTTTGCTCCTGTTTCCAGCAAATATTCCATGAGGGCTCCATGGATAAGTTGTTGATCACACTCTCCGGGAAGGGCATTTATGGTAGCCTTTCCATGGATGCTCAAATTGTTAGATGGTGGCAGTCTTGCAGTTCTCTAGACCTTTCTTTGTGTTCAATTTTCTCTTCAAAACAATATTGGCTCCCTTTTATGTTCTCTCTCTCTCTCTCTCTCTTTCTCTCTCTCTCATCTTCTATTCTTAACCAGGCTATATCTTCCTCCCCCTCATTTTCTCCTACTTTTCTCTCCATTCACTGCCCCCATTCCTGACACTTCCCCTGTGCTCTGGTAGACCAAACAGCATCTTAACCATTTTCATTTCCTGTGTGTTTGATAAATGTGTATGGTTATTTTTTTTCTTTTTCTTAATGATAGGGTTGCAAAGTAGTAATGGTTCTAGTCATGGAAGTCACTCTATTGACAAGGCTAGCCTTGAATTGACAGAGATCCACCTTCCTCTACCTCCCAAGTTCTGGGATTCAATCCTCTACCTCAACTTCCTGGTGTATATTTAGTTTAAAAAGTATCTGTTTTGATCTTCATGAACTATAATTGTGTTTGAGAGTGAGCTAGGTGTGTTACTACCATGCTTAAAGATTTCTGTTGAGTTCATAAAATTACTTAGGACAGAAAACAAGGACCTCCTCAACCCATGTGGAAAACTGAGCCTGTTACCATTCTTGCTTCAACGTCATGGAATGCTTTCTTCTTTGCCTGCCACTCACAGGAAAGGAGCTGTGAATCAAGCCACTGCACAGACTAATGATTGTGACTCTGTTACAGAAAGCAACTTTTCCCAACTCTGGCCCTGCTAAATGCAAAGTGGCTGTCCATGACTTGACTCCTCCACTGGTGGCCAAAGTTTCAGGCCCTAGAGATCATGGACGCCCTGCCATTCCACAGAATCCAAGAGGCCAGAAACCACCACCACCTCCTCCAGATGCTCGACAGTATGTCCCTTCAAAGGGATTTGCAGGCCCAAGGTTTCCTCCAAAGTCAGGTAGGCTTTTTAAAATGCCCTTATATGAATAAATATGTATCTGTGTGTTCCTTCAAGTTTGGTTCCTGTTACAATGAGAAACACTGGCTAGAAGCAACTTGAGGGAGAAATGGAGGGTTGTCATGGCTCACAGGTAACAGTCCAGCAGCAAAGAAGTCAAGGTTTCACCTTGAACTACCTTAGGGAATTTTGAATTTTAAATGTACTGTGATAGTTCAGAAGATCAGCAAATTTACAAGCACTTTTTTTCTCCTCAAGGCATGGTTTTTCTATAGCTTTTGAGCCTGTCCTGGAATTCACTCTGTAGACCAGGCTAAGCTTGAACTCACAGAGATCCACCTGACTCTGCTTTCCAGTTTTGGGATTAAATGCCTGTGCCACCAATACCTAGCTACAAGCAGGTTTCAGGCCAAAATTATGCATATACCATTTTATATAAATGTGTACTGAGGTTAACATTTACATTAATTATTTATATTTTGTCTTAAGATTACTGGCTAAAGTGTTTAAAAGTATTTCTTCTAGGTAGTTCTTCCCACATTATCATATTTAAAATCTAACATCATATTAATTATTTGCTGAATTCATTGAAATTTCTTCTTACACTTACATTTTAAAATAAAAGTTATTTATTGCTTTTACAGCATACTTTCCCCCTTTGGAATCAGAAGTTTCTACTAAAACTAAAATCATGTTTTAAAGTAATAGAGAAGAACCAGCTTAGTTATCCCTGCCTGTTGTCTTCCCTCATATCTATTCTTAACCTTCCAAGAGTATGACATGTATTTTCTTTCAGAAGTTTTGTAGTTGTTCTTGTCATCACAGAAAATTTATTTAGGATATCATGCCAGGATCACTGATTTCAATGTTACTCTTGAAAGTTTTACTACATTGAAATCTGTTCTACAATATGTCTTGAGTGTATTGAGATCAAGAATAGCTGCTAAGACAGCACAAAGACACCTGAAAGTGTTGGTGTTGTTCTTATGAATCCCATGTAGGTAAGAAGTCCACTTTAAATATCAAGATTATTTGTAAGATCAAATATTGTGGTGTGAGTTTTGTTTACCAGTATGGGCTGTAGTTTGTGGTTTACCATGTGTGCTGTACAGGATTTCAACCTCCACTGTCCTTTATTCATCTCTTGCAACAGGGTAGAATATGTACAAACTTTGGGGCTTTCCACTATCCCTTCTCCCAACTTCTGAGTTCTTCTCCCCACCCTCTCTTTTGAGAAGTAGAAATGAACTCTCTCCAGACTTGATTCTGCCTTCCAAACAATCTGCCCCAGAACCTCCACAAACACAGGAGACCTGACCATTTCTATGGCGGTCATTTCTTCTCATTTTCAGTTCAAGATCACTTTTGTTACTTATGTGATTATATTGTTGCTCAAATTACAGCTTAATGGAAACATATTGTCAGGATAGTAGTTTGTAGAAAAGATGATTTAAATATGAATCTTATGAGTGAATTGTTTCCACTTCATTTTATTATGCATAATGTATTTTATTTGATTATGTCATCCATAATTGTGGAAGTTTTATACAGGCAATCTCATAATTGATGTACCTTAAACTCAAAAAGCTGTTTCTTTATACCAGAAATGTGTTCACCATGATTTTAGGCAAAAGTAAAGGTAACTGTGTGTTTAATTAAATGAATTTTAATTGATTTAAAGCATTGTTTGTCTTTGGTATTACTGAAACCAGCCAGTTTCCCATAAACGTTTTCCACTAAATTAGTCTTTTCACCTGTGCAAAAAAATTAGTTCTTCAAAAGAGAAGTTTGTGGGGGGCTGGACTGATGGTGACTCATTAGTTAAGACTGGAATCTAGTGCAGATAAGAGGATATGGTCTTGGTTCCTAACATCCACATGGCAGTTCCAACCCCAGGAAATCCAATGGCCTCTTTTGCCTACAATTTCACAATGTATGTATGTGTTACTTACCCATACATGTAGTGCACAGATATTCATGAAGTGCACCAGGCATGCCTGTAGTCTACCAGGCATTCATTGTTGCAAAAGGCATACATGTAGTGCACTAAGCATGCATGTAGAGCACAGGCACGCATGCAATGCTATGTACAATATGCTTGCCCATGTTATACAGCATGCATGATATGTACCAGCATGTATGTAATGTTCTATACATGTATGTAGTTCATGGTTGTGAGTATATAGTCCAGAGGCATGCAAGTACACAAAATACTTGCATACATAAATTACAGAAAAAAAAAAACTAAAAATAACAAAACAACATAAAATAACATAAAATATTTTTTTTTTTTTTTTTTTTTACTTAAATTAACCCATTTATTAGAAGCAGGGGTTCTTAAGCAATAGCATTTCTACTGGTCTTTCAGTTCCTTCAGATGGCAGACTTCACTGTCACTGCAGAAGTAGTGTGGTACGTCCAGGCCCCACCTGCCACTGTATTCATGCAGGAACCACAGTGCCAGATGCCAACTGCTCATCTCTTCATCATGGTCTTGCCACAGAAGGAGCAAGCGTACTTGGCGTGCTGGCTGATTTCAATTTTCTTCACCATTTTCCGGAGGGAGGCACCATAGCGGGTCCCGTATTTCCCGATGATCCCAACCATCTTGGCGCATTTAGCCATGTAGCTGGAACCTAAGCCCAAGCCCGGAGAGCACATTTTTCTTTTTCTTTTTCTTTCATTCTATTTATTTATTTAATTATTTATTTTGAGACATGGGACAGGGCTTTTCTTTGGCTTTGGAGGCTGTCCTGGAACTAGCTCTTGTTCATAAAGCTGGTCTCAAGCTCATTTAATCTGCCTGCCTCTGCCTCCCAAGTGCAGGGATTACAGGCATGCACCACCACTGCCTAGCCAACATTTGTGGATTTTCTAATTTTAGTATCTTACAAAGTATGCACCCTACTACTTTTAGTTAGATATAAATGACCCAAAATAAAGCAATACATTTTAAAACCTTAAATATGTTTTATACTTGAAAGAAAGACAGGATATTGTCTAATGATGAATTTCAGGATTTTCTTTTGTCCACTGACTAATTTTAAGGTTCAAAACCAATGTGTGTGTGTGTGTGTGTGTGTGTGTGTGTGTGTGTGTGTGTGTGTTTGAGAGACAGATATACAGAGAGAGAGCATGCACAAGCAGACACAGGCACACCCAATTTTGTGCTGAATGTATGATGATTAGTTAACAGCTGTAAGATAATTTTTCTACAGTAGGTTATTTAGAGAGCTCAGGGTCTAAGGCTGACACAGTGAGTAATTCCCCTATATCCTGGAAGTTCTACTGACTGGTTTCTTAAATAATTTCTGGTTCTCTCATTTTGACTATCTAGTTATTGATTTGTTTGTTTGTTAGAGACAGGGTTTGTGTGTGTGTAGCTTTACTTGTCCAGGAACTTGCTGTGTTGACCAGGTTTGCCTTGAATTTGGAGCCATTCCTGTTTCTGCCCATGGAGTGCTGGAATTAAGGAAGGGCATGAATCTCTACATCTTTCGTTTTATTCTTAATGTGTGAAATGTTGATTGTTTTCTGTGGATTGGGTTGAGAGAGCTGACACCATGTAACTGTCCTGAGGCACCTCTTTCTGAGGTAGGGAGTTGAAGTGTCTTCAGACTGGTGTTCATGTTCTTGGTCTTACATACTGATAGGAATGGAGGGTGAGACCTAACTAATGAATTTCCCATCAGTGGGTTGAATCAGTGATTTTTCTCTATTCAGTTGGATTTTGCTTAGGTGTCAAGGGACAGCATAAGAACTCATTCTCTTGCACAGAGCTGTGATAGTGACTAGAATGGTTCCCTAGTGTCATTGGGGAAAGTCAGTGGTCAGGAGGTGTTTCTGCTCCAGACAGAAAGCAAAGCTTCCCCCTGTTCTGTTTCTACATTTTTACAACATATATTTCTACCTCATCATTCCCATTTTATTCTTGATTGAGCAGATTTAAAAGAACTTACGACTGGTATTTATTTACATTAAAGTTTTATATTGAAACTTTTGTAATCTTGACATCATTAAATCTCTGTTTCAACCCGTTTTGCTGCTTTTTCTTCCTGGACCACTATTTTACCGTCTGTTAGCTATTTCTATTCCCAAAATGCTATTAATTTTACCGTGCATAAAAGCATGCATAATTGTTCTATATCTGACCTAAAATTTACAATTTAAGAAATCGAACTCATGATTTAAGGTCTAATTCTGGCCTGAAGTAATCACATACTAAATTTCAGTCCCTTTCTCTGTGAATCCTAGAGACCAAGTTTTATGCTATGCCATCATTTGCTCTTAGCATCAAGACAAGAGCCTGAAAACACATTTAGTTTCCCTTACACTTTGGGTAATTGAAGTAATAATGGGAAGGGTGAAAGCTCAAGAAATTGAACTGTGCATTTTTTTTTGACCAAAACAAATGTATAATAATAGGTTACATGAGTAACATTCTCTGCTTCATCTTCCTTTAAAAACAAAACATAAAAGCAATATATAATCCTTAGAAAGTTAGACAATGGTAGATACAATGGAAAACATCTGTTCAGAAGCGATGTTAACAACTCCTCAGAGGATGCTGCCATATGGCTTTTGTCCTTCAACTGCCTTTTTTATATAGATTCTTATATTGACAGCATATTATTTATTTATATAGATCCATGAACATATTTTTAAAATATTTTTTTTCATTTCACATAGAAACAACATATTCTTCTCACTCTCCATCTGCACAATGACACACTTCCACCAATAAGGCCATACCTCCTAATAGTGCCACTCCCTTTGGGAGCCATTTTTTCCCAAACCACCACAGTTGGCCTCTCACACAGATTGTGAGACATTTCCTCCACCTCTTTTTGTAGGCAGGACTACTTGTAAGGTTAAGGTTTTGTTGCTGAGTTGGTCCCACAGTCCCTCCATTTGAAGTCCCACCTGATTATAGAAAATGGCCAGTACAGGATCTAGATCCCTGAACTGTGGTCAGCCTTGTAGTTTCCTGGGAGTTTCTATTGCACCAGATTTCTTGTTCATCCCTGACATTTCCCCCACACAATCTACAAATTGCTTAGGGTCCAGCTGGAAAGGTAAGCAGCACATGACAAAAGAATATCTGTTCTGTCTCCATCTGCTTTGAGAATCCTAATGAGGAACACTGTTGTATTTGTGTCAATTTATTCTCTGCCCTGGCAAGGGGAGTGGAACATGTCAGTGTCATTTGGATCTGAAAATGGTCTAGGAATAAAATAAAACTCATCAAGTTTTCCTGGTTTAATTTTCCTGTCTAGATAGGCCAGTATCCTCTACTTTGGAATCCGGGAAGAGTTCCAGCAAACATAACCCTGGGGTAAGTATTGGACATTGAAATCTACCCGTGGATCCACAAGGAGTTTCTTGGTTTGATTAGAACAAGACAGAGCTCTTCTACTGTATGATATCTCCATATTTATGAAATATACCTGAACGTAGCATTAACCCTTTCATTGTTGGCTTATAACCTGGGAAATTGTACAGATCACATGCCAGGTACTGATGGTCCATGTAATCCTAGCATTTTGGCAGGAGGATGGTAATTTGAAAGCCAGTTTGTGTTGTATAAGCAGACCTTGTCTCAAAAACTACATACCCTGGAGAAATGGCTTACAGGTTAAGAGCCCTGCCAATTCTCCTAGAGGACCTGGGTTTGTTTCCAAGCACCTGAGTGATGGCTCCCAAAACTTATATCCTGTTTCAAGAGATCTGAAGCCCTAGACTACCCTTCCAGAACACTGGATGTGTGTAGTATGCAGACATACATGATGGCAATATACCAATTCATGTGAAATTTAAAAGAAAAATAAATAAGGTACCTAATACTTTAAAAAGTTCAACGTTTAGATGAATTTCAAAATTTCTTTACATGCTGTACACTATTTCAGATATTTCTTCCTTGATATCTTATTTGAATCTTAAAGTTTATTTTAGTTTTCAAATATAGCATTAATTTTGGCCATTTTGAAAAATCAACATCTTTACCATTTTCCTTTTATTGGTGTGTTTTGTAAAAGTTTCTTTTATTTTTATGTCCCCCCCCCCCCTAGAGACAGGGTTTTCCAGAAGCTATGAAGCATGTCCTCGAACTCCAGAACTCACACTTTTCACCAGACTGGCCTCGAACTGGCAGACATCCACTACCTTTGCTTTCTGAGTTCTGTTATTTAAAACATGTGCTACCACCCCAAGATACATTTCTATTTTTAGAGTGTCTTTTTGAAGTGTACTTGCATTTTAGGATGAGCTAAATATAGTGTTACTACCTATCATGCTTAAAGATTTCTCTTGAGTTATTTAAAATACTTAGGATAACAAATAAGGGGTTCCTACACTTCTGTGAAAAACTGCCTGTTCTCATGCTTTCTGAAGTTCCATGTACTGTTTCTTTTATTCCTTTCACTTGCAGTAAAGGGAGCTGTGAATCAAACAATTTCACTGATTGTTGATTGCCACTCTGTTACAGAAATCAACTTTGCCCATTTCTGGCTATGCTGAATACAAAGCTTCTGGACAAGACTTGAATGTTCCACTGGTTCCTGAGGTCAGACGCCCCAGAGGCCCTGCCTTCCCAGTGGATCCAGGTTGCCATGCTCTGCCTCCAGGAAACATCTATGGAGATGCTCCACAGTATGATCCACCAAGGGACTTCCTAGGCCCACCATTCCCTCCTATGCCAGGTAGGCTTTTGTAAAGGACCATGTATGTGCATCAGTGTTTATCAGTGCTTCCTTTCAAGTTCGCTTCCTGTTAGTATAAGAAACACAGGCCAGAACTAACCTGAGGAGGAAAGGGTTTATATGGCTCACAGGTCACTATTCAGCAAGAAAGGAAGTCAAGACCTCACCTTAATCCACCATAGGTAATTAGAATTTAATATGTCCAGTGTTAGATCAGATAATCAATAAATTCACAAGCACATTTTCCTTGTTTTATTCCTCCAGGCAGGGTTTCTCTATAGCTTTGGAGACTTTCCCAAAAATCAGTGTGCAGACTAGACTAGCCTTGAAATCACAAATATCCATCTGTCTCTGCTTCCCAAATGCTGGGTTTACAGTCTTGAGGCACAAATGTCCTGCTACAAGCAGTTTCACCTTAAAATATTTGTATTTTATTTGACAGAAATGTTTTGATGCCATTATAGTAATTAATTATAGTTGTTTTTCTTAAGATATCTGACGAAAATATTTTAAATCATTTCTCCTGAGTAGTAGTTCCTACAGGATCATATTTAAAATCTAAGATCATAGTTATTAGTTGAATTCATTGAAATATTTTCCTACCATTACATTTTAAAAGAAATGTAATGTACTGCTTTACATCATACTTTCTCCTTTGGAATCATGAGTTTCTACACAGTTAATTATGTTTTTAAGTAATAGATAAGAACCAGCTTAGTTGTCCTAGGTATCTCTCTCTCTCTCTCTCTCTCTCTCTCTCTCTCTCTCTCTCTCTCTCTGTCCTTACCTCTGCTCTTAAACTTCTATTGGAATGGCATGAGTTTTGTTTGGGAAGTTTTAAGTTAGTCCTTGGCATTAGAGGAAATGTTTCTATTAGGATATCAGGTCAGGATCACTGATATGCATGTTTTTGAAAGTTTTACTCCTTGGAAAAGCTGTTTTACAGTAAGTGTGGATTAAATTGAGATCTTTTTATCTGCCAAGTTAGGACAAACAAACCCGAAAGTGTTGTTGATGTTCTTATTATTCCTAAGTAGATAAGAAGTCCAATTTTGAATGTCAAGTTTTATATGTGAGAACGAATATTGTGATGTAAGTGTTTGGATAACAGAGTAGGGGCTGGAGTTAGTGTTTTAATAAGTGTGCAGTACAGGATTTCTTCTACCACTATCTTTTACCCATCTCTTTGAGCAGGGAGAAATGTGTATGAACCAAGTTGCTTTCCACCTTATCTTCACCCAAGAGTTGGGTTCTTTCCCCCACTCCCATATCCTCCAGAAAACATCTATGGTGATCAACGTGGATATTTTCCTACAAGAGTCTTCCCTGGTCCACCATTTCCCCCAATGCCAGGTAAGCTTTTTAATGGTTCTCGTGTATGTCAATGTTTATCTGTGTTTTCCCTTCAAGTTTGCTTCCAGTTACTGTGTTAAAACTATCCTTAACCAACTTGAGGTTGTAAGGGTTTATATGGTTCACAAGTTATATCCCAGCCACAAGGGAAGTCAATGCTTCAACTTGATTCACATTAGGGAATTTTGAATTTTGATTGTTTATTGATAGGTCAGAAAAATCAGCAATTTTACCAGAGGGTTGGTTTTTTTGTTTGTTTGTTTGTTTTGTTTTGTTTTCCTCAATTCAAGGATTTCCTATCACTTTGGAGCCTGTGTTGGAACTCTATCTGCATACTAGTTTAGTCTGCTTACCTTCCAAATTAGTTACTGAAACTGATGGTGAAGTTACTATTTTTCCTACCTAGGTGAGAAGTATTTATTTGAGAGTTGAAATATGTTGGTGTTAGTGTGTGGATATCAGGATATGGGCTTGACTTAGTGGTTGAACAAGTGTGTAGTATGTGGTTTCGACTTGCATTGTCCTTTACCCATCTCTTCCAACAGGGAGAAATGCATACGAACCATGGGGATTTATACCTTACCTTCATACAAGAGCTGGGTTCTTCCCCCCACCACTGTATCCTCCAGAAATTCTCTATGGAGATCCAAGACATTGCATGCCACCATGGGATTTTGCTAACCCACCTTTCCATCCATTTCCAGGTAGGCTTACGAAAGTCCACATATGACTCAATATTTATCAGCTTTTGTTCAAGTTTGGTTACTATTACTGTGAGAAACACAGGCCAGAACAATCTTCGGGAGAATAGTGTTTATATAGCTCACATTTTACAGTCCAGCAAAAAAGAGTTCAAGGCTTCACCTTGATCCACCTTAGGGAATTTTGAATTTTACTCTAGTATGACAGATCTGAAAATCAGTAATTTCTCCACCAGATTTAACTTTTAGAATTTTTTTTCCAATGCAGAGTTTCTCTATAACTTTGGTGCCTTTCCTTGAACTCTCTCTGTATGCTAGGCTTATATTAAACTCATAGTGATCCACATGTTTCTGCATGCAAGTTACAGGGATTAAAGTCCTGTGCTAGCAGTGCCCAGCTTCAAGCAGTATTTAGGTTCAAATTATGTGTATTTCATTTTATACAAATGTATAAGTGTAAGGAGTAAAGTTTTTCTTCCTGCTGCTGATCTGTGCTGCCACCGAGCCAGCCCCAATTAACACACAGAGACTCTGTATTTGATATAATGCAATTGGCCTGGTTCTAGTTTCTTATCAGCTAGCTCTGTCTTAAGTAGTAACCCATTTATGCTGATCTATATATTTTCACGTGGTATAACCGAGAGCAGAGGAATGGCAGTTCTCCATCTTGACTCCTCCTTTCTACTTCATCTTTCCTCCTTGTCTCCTAGTCCCTCCTATCTTCCTTTCCTATTGGCCAACAGTGCTTTATTCATTAACCAGTATGAGAAACATATTTACAGAATCGCAACTCCCATCATATAAAGGCCATTGCTTAAAGTAATTACTTATATTTTTGTCTTAAGATTACTGACAAAGGTGTTTTAAAGTATTTTCCTAAGTACTAGTTACAACATGATCACATTTAATATTTAAGATCCTATTATTTGTTGAATTCCTGAAATTCCTTCCTACACTTACATTTTAAATTAAAAGCGGTTTGTATAATATCCCTTAAGGCATCACACATTTCTAAACAGTAAATCATGTTTTCAAGTAGCAAACAAGATGCAGCTCAGTTGACCTAGGTGTCTGCCCTCTACACTGTCTTCTAGTTTTAAGCTTCTAGGAGAATGAAATGAGTTTTGTTTGGGAAGTTTTAAGTCTTTTGCTGGAGAAAAGTGGATCAGTGGTTAAGACTGGCTCCTACATCAGAACACAGTACTTGAGCTTTGTCCCCAGCAACCACAAAGAGCTTCACTGCAAGGCACTTCTCCTTCCAGGGCTGATTTCATTCCCTTTTAGCAGCTCTTCTTGGCAGATACCCATTGACTCTGGAATTTCTGAAATCTTATTTATTTCTGTGTATCTCATGCATGCCTGATACCTGATAAGGTCAGAGCAGGGCACCTGAGCCTCTGGTAACAGAGTTCAAGACTTTTGTGAAGGGCAGTGTGCTTGCTGGGATATAAGCACAGTCCTATGGAAGAGCAACCGTGACCCTTATTCCTGAAGCCATCTTTCCCACCCTTTATTGTTATGTCATATTTCAGGCATGTAATCTAATGTATGTTTTTGAAGTTAGTTTTGACCCTTTTAAGGGTTGCCTGTGTCTGTACATAATAGAAATTTTATTGTGTTTCATACCAATCATCTCATTGTTTTTAGTCCATTTACATTTATCATATTTACCAGTAAGTAAATTAGGCAGGTAAATGTCAATGGATATGTAAAAGAATACCAGAAATATAATTTGGGAAATTGTTCTTAATGCATGATCTCATTTAATCATTTAGTATTTAGTAGATTGAATCTGTAAGGACCTATTCAACTATCTCACTATCCAATGAAGGTGAGAAAGGTGTGTATCTATTGTAGGTACTAAACTAGCTAACATTAAGAAAGAATAAAATTCAGAAATTTAAATTTTCATTGTGTATTTGTTGAGTTATTTATTAGGGAAATTTTTACATAATAGTATATTCTATATGCTGAGGGCAAGGTTGGCACAGGTAGAAGGATGGAACTGGGTGGTGCATCCTGAGTTGTTTCCTTAGGCTGACAGGGCTGAATAGGTCAACATCACCCTGCAAAAGGATATCTGTGCTGTTTAAATTTCTCCTAGTCTGAGGCTGCTTTTGGCACCCTAATGAAGAATATTATTGTATTTAGGTCGCGTTGTTCTCTGTCCCAGCAAGGGGAGTGGAATATATCAGGGTCATTTGCATCTGTTAATGGTCTGGGAATAAAATTAGTACTCATGTAGTTTTGTTTTGGGGGGCTGTAATTTTTGTCTAGATGGGCCAGTACCTTCCACTTTGGAATCCGGAAAGCGTGCCACCAAACATGATACTGGGGTAAGTATTGGAAATTGAATTCTACCTGTGGATCTACAACTAGTTTCTTGGTTTTATTAGAACAAGGATTGAGCTCTTCTACTTTGTTATATTAATAAAATGCACTTGCACTTAACATTAACACATTCATTATTGGTTTGTAACTTTCTGTGAAATAGTATGGAACACAAGGCAGGTTTTGATGGCCCATGTAATCCTATCATTTTGGCAGGATGAGGCCAAGCATGGTAATTTGAAAGCCAATGTGGACTATATGACTATATGAACTAGCATTTGCCTCAAAAAAAATATAAGCTTTAGAAATGAGATACACTTTAAGAACACTGGTGGCTCTCCTACATTACCTGGATTTGATTCCTAGCACCTGAGTGTGGGCTCACCACCCTTCTTAACTCCATTTTAAGAGATATGAAATTGTATTCTATCCTTCAAGAATATTGAATGTATAGAGTATGCAGATATGCATGCAGAAAGAAAAACACATTCCAGTGAGATGAAAAAGTATTAAAATAAACAAAGAAACCTGATATCTCCCACTTTACAAAGTACAACTTTTAGATGAACTTCCAAGCTTTTTTTATGTACTATACACTATTTCAGATTTCCTTCCTTAAAATCTTAATAATTATGTATTTTCTTTACAAATATAGCATTGATTTTGATCATTTTGATAATATTGATTTCTCAACCTTTTCTTATCTTTTTGTGTTTGATAAAAGGAGTCTATTTTTTTTTCCTGGAGTTAGGGTTTCCCATTAGATATGTTGCAAGTCTGGGAACTCACTGTATTTAAAAAGGACAGAGATACAACCCCCACTACTGAATTTCTTGGATTAAAGGCATGTGTCCTCTCTTCCTGATGTATTTATATCTTAAAAAGTGTCGTTTTTTCATGTAGCTGAACTGTGTTTTTGTTTTAGGGTGAGCTAGGTAGATTGTTACTAATATGCTTGAAGATTTCTGTTTAATTAGTAAAAATAATTAGGATATCAAATAAGCTGATCCTACACACATGTTGGAAATTCAGACTGTTCCCAGACTTGCTGGAATGTCATGGACTTCCTTTTCTTTGCCTGGCACTCCCAGTAAAGGAGCTGTGTCAAGCCACTTCACTGACTGTTGATGTGGATTATCATTCTGTTACAGAAGGAAACGTTGCCCACCACTAGACCTCCTGCAAACAATGCAGCTGGTCATGGGTTGACTCCTCCACCTGTTCCCGGGCTTAGAGTCCCTAGAGGCTCTAGAGGTCCTAGAGGCCCTGCCTCTCAATATGATCGAAGAGGCCGGATCCCACCACCTCCTCCTCCAGGAAACATCTGTAGAGGTCCTGGACAGTATGTCCCACAAAAGAAATTTGCAGGCCCACCGTTTCCTCCAATGTCAGGTAGGCTTATCTAAAAGTCTCTGTATGTGTCCATTTTATCTATTCTTTCCTTCAAGTTTGATTCCTGTTACTGTGAGAAACACAGGCCAGAACCAACTTAAGGAGGAAAAAATTGCATGGGATCACGGGTTACATTTCAGCAGCAAAGGATTTAAAGGCTTCAACTTGATCCATCTTATGGAATGTTGAATTTCAACTGTGTTATGATAAGCCAGAAGATCAGTAAAATTACAAGCTGTTTTTTGTTTATTTGCTTGTTTTTGTTGTTTTTTTTCCTCCACATTGCAGGGTTTCTCTTGCTTTGGAGCCTGTCCTGGGACATTCTCTGTAGATGAGGCTTCCCTTGAGTAATGGAGATCCACCTGTCTCTGCTTCCCATGTACTGGGATTAAATTCAAGTTTCAAACATACCCAGAAGCAAATAGTATTAGAATTAAAACTATGTGTATTTCATTTGATAGTAGTGAATTGAAGCAATTATTTCAAATAATTATTAAATATGGACTGAAGATTATGGACTAAAGTGTTTCACAGTATTACTTCTAAGCAATAGTTTTCACATGATCGTGTTTAAAATCCAAAATCAGTTTATTATTTGGTGAATTCATGAAATTCCTTCATACACTTACATTTTAAAATAAATGTAATTAGTTGCTTTTACAGCATAATTACCCCTTTGACATCATGTGTTTGTACACAATAAATCATGTTTTCAAGTACTAGAAAAGAACAAGCTCAGTTGTGCTTGGTGACTTTTCTCTGCCATGTGTTTTTTGAGTGAATTTATTCCACTGGCATTATAGGAAATTTCTCTTGTCGAATGTCAGGTCGATATTATCATGGGACTGTTAAGTGTGAACGTTTTATTGTATTGAAATCTATTTTAAAATAGGCCTCCAGCATATTGAGATCTGGCATAGCTGTAAGATCGGACAAATACAACTGAAATCATTGGTGATGTTCTTACTTATTAATCATATGTAGCAAATAAGTCCATTTTTCAATGTAAAGATTTGTTTGTAAGATCAAGTATTATATGAGTGTTGACATATTACCACAGGGGCTGGAGCTATTGGTTTAATAAGTGTAAGGTATAGGGTTTTACTTTCCGATGACCTAGACCCATCTCCTGAAATTGAGAAAAGTGCATGAACCTATGGGCTTTCAAAGTTTCCTCAACAAAAGTGCTGCATTTTCCCAAACCCCCACATCCGGAGTATAGAAATGATCTCCCTCCAGAATCGATTCCACTTTCCCAACATGCACATGAAACTCCAACCTACACCAGGAAGAAACACAAGGAGACCTGGCAATTTCCATGGCAATAATTTATTGTCATTTGCACTCTGACAACTGATGTTCCTTCTGTGACTCTGTTGTGGTTCAGAAGGAAGCTTAATACAATTAAATTTCAGAATAGTATTTTGGAAAGAAGGATAATTTAAATACTATCTTATGAGTTATTTCCATTTATTTCACTATGGATAGTAACATTTACATTGATTATTACTTCTTATATGATGAAGGGAGTTAGGCATACAGTCTTAGTAATGAGGATACCTTAAACTCTAACCTCTGTGTCCTTACACCAGAAATGCATAGAACATCTGGTTGTAGACAATTGTAAAAGTAAGTGTAGCTACAATCAATCAAATTTTAATTGAAGTAAATTCTTATTTTACAGTGTTAATATTAAAATCAGCTTGTGTCCCATAAACATGGTTCCATAAATGAGTACTTTTTACTCTGTAGTTCCAGAGGGAAGGGTCTGATCTGGATAAATGGTGGATCAGTGGTTAATACTGGCTCCTCCAGCAGAACTGAGGACTTGGGCTTTGTTCCCAGCATCCACATATAGCTACAGTGCAAGGCAATTCTCTCTGTTGGGCTGGTAGTACTCCCTGTTAGTAGCATATCTTGGCAGATATACCATGATTGTGGCATCCCCACTAGCTTGTTTCTATGTATCACATTCATGTGTAATGTATGAGAAGGCCAGAAGTGGGCATCAGAGCCCCTGGAAGTGCTGTTACAAATTGTTGTGAACTGTTGTGTTGTTGCTGGGAATTAAACACAGGTCCTAAGGAAATGCAGCCTGTATCCTTAAACACTGAACCCATTTATCCACAACTTTCATGTTGATAATATTTTAGGAGTGCCATCTAATGTGTGTGTGAAAGGGTAATTGTGGTGACATAGTAATGGTTTCCTATATTTGGCCATAGTACAAAATGTCCTTTGCTCCCTAGGTATCATCTCATTGGTCTCTATTTGCAGATGATATGATAGTTTACATAAACGACACAATAAACTCTACCACGGAAGTCCTACAGCTGATAAACACTTTCATCAAACTAGCAGGATACAAGATAAACTCAAAAAAGTCAGTAGCCCTACAATTTTCAGACGACAACGAGATAGAGAAAGATATCAGAGAAAAATCACCCTTTACAATAGCCACAAGCAACTTCAAGTATCTTGGGGTAACATTTACCAAACAAGTGAAAGACCTATATAATGACTTGGTCGCTCAAAACAAAGAAATTAAAGATAACAGAAAATGGAAAGATCTCTAATGCTCTTAGGTAGGATAGAGATAGTAAATATGGCACCTACAGATTCAATGTGATCCCAATGAAAATCCCACCACAATTCTTCACTGACCTTGAAAGGATAATAATCAACTTTATATGGAATACAAAATACCCAGGATAGCCAAAACAACCCTATAAAATAAAAGAACTTCAGGAAGCATCACCATTCCTGACTTTAAGCTCTACTACAGAATTATAGTTCTGAAAAAAGCCTGGTATTGGCATAAAAATAGACAGGTAGACCAATGGAATCTAATTGAAAATCCTCATATTAAACCACATACTATGAACACCTGATTTTTGACAAAACAGCAAAAATTATACAATGGGGAAAGGACAGCATCTTCAACAAATGATGCTGGCACAATTGGATGAGGGTGTGTAGAAGAATGCAGATAGACTCATGTCTGTTGCCATGCACAAAACTAAAGTCCAAATGGATCAAAGTCCTCAACATCAATCCAGCCACAATGAACCTCTTAGAAGGAAAGTAGGAGGTACCCTTGAACAAATTGGTATAGGAGACCAAATCCTGAACATAACTCCAGGGGCACAGACACTGAGACAAACAACTAATACATGGGACCTCTTCAAACTTTCTGTAAAGCAAAGGACACATTGGACAAGACCAAATGGAAGCCCACAGAATGGGAAAGATGTTCACCAATCCTATATCCAACAAAGGGCTGATCTCCAAAATATATAAACAACTCAAGAAAATAGTCAACAAAACACCAAATAAGCCTATTAAAAAATGGGTTAGATAAATGAAGAAAGAAGTCTCAATAGGGGAAATCAAAAAGGCTGAAAGACACTTAAGAAAATGCTCCACATCCTTAGCCATCAGGGAAATGCAAATCAAAACAACTTTGAGATACCATCTTACTCTTGCCAGAATGGCTAAAATTAGAATCACAAATGATGACTCATGTTGGAGAGGTTGTGGAGCAATGGGAACACTCCTCCACTGCTGGTGGGAACACAAAATCATACAGCCATTTTGGAGATCAGTATGGCGGTCCCTCAGGAAAATGGGAATTAGTTTACCACAGGACCCGGCAATCCACCTCTTAGACATATACCCAAATGATCCACATCCATGCACAAAAGACATCTCTTCAACTATGTTCTTGGCAGCACTATTTGTAATAGCAAAAACCTGGAAGCAACCTAGATATCCCTCAATTGAAGAATCAATAATGAAGATGTGGCACATCTACACAATGGAATACTACTCTGCAGAAAAAAATAATGGTATCTTGAAATTCGCAGGCAAGTGGATAGCACTTGAAAAAAACCATCCTGAATGAGGTAACCCTGTCACAAAAAGAGGAACGTAGTATGTACTCACTCATATATGGATGTTAGACCTAGATCAAAGGATCACCAGCCTATAATTCATACCACCAGAGGAACTAGTATACAAGATATATTCTAAGAGATTCATGTAAAGTCCCTCAAAGAACCAGGAAGGGATGAATCCCCCTGTGCTCTGGGAAGCGAATGGAGAGAGAAGTAAGAGAAAATGTGGGAGAGGAAAGGAAAACACGTGCGACCAGGAAGATTGAGCCCAGTTAGGAATAGAAGACAAGAGAGAGAAAGAGAGAGAGAGAGAGAGAGAGAGAGAGAGAGAGAGAGAGAGACAGAGAGAGAGAACACAAAAGAGGGAGCCAATATTGGTTTGAAGATAAAATTGAACATAAAGAAAGGTCTAGAGAACTACAAGACTGCCACCAACTAACATATTGAGCTTCCATGGAAAGGCTACCATGAATGCCCATCCCAGAGATTGAGATCAACAACTAACATATCCATGGAACCCTCATCTAATGCCTGTTGGAAACAGGAGCAAATACTCATACATACACTGAGTAGAACTAGAACCCAGATGCAGATGGACAGGACAAGGCCAGGCTGCAGAAACACACAGAGACAGCTTACCTGAGCAAGGAGGTGCTAACAGGCCCTCAGATTGATAGCTGGTCAGCCATCATGGGACTGACTCAGGTCTCACTGAATATGAGTCTCAGCCAGAAAGACTGAACAGTCTAAGGGACCTCAGACAGTGGAGCCAGGATATATCTCTGGTGCACAAAAGGACCTTGTGAACACATCCCCCATGGAGGGATAACAGGAGAGAAGCCCTAGTTCCTACTACATATGACCTGTCAGATCTACATGACCCTAACTGGATGGCATCACACTACATATGGAATTGGGGTGTGGGGATGGGAGAGGAGGGTGGTTTGGTGCAGGTGAGAGGGCAGAGAAGGTAAAAGTGAGGGAGGGAGGGAGGGAAGGAGGGAGGGAGGGAAGGAGGGAGGGAGGAAGTGAGGGAAGGAGGAAGGAAGTGAGGGAAGGAGGGAGGGAGAGAGGGAGAGGGAACTGGGATGGACATGTAAAATAATAAATTAAATAAAAAAATATTTGGCTCCGAAGTGTAAGTTCAAGGACAAGTTACTGGGGCAAGGATTTCTATTTTTGTTTCCACAGAAAATGAAAAATTGTGGATTCCTGCCAGACTAATGTGGTTTGATCAAGGCACACCACCTTAAACAGAGTAGCAGGTGATCTTACATTCAAAACAGCTGGACAAAGCAGCCTTACAGACTACAGCAAGGTTTTCTGCATCTTCTTAGAATCCCCCATGACAGAGCCCCTTACCAGCAGGAGGTGGTTTGGAAAGAATGATGCCCAAATTCCCAAATATTGTCTAATGATTGTTTTCATTTAAATGGACTTGGTTATAAAAAATAAATAAAGAAATATATAAGACAAATTGAAATTTTCATGGGGCGTGAGTTGAGTTATGTGTAAAGATATTATGTAAATAAAAGTACATGTGCTATTATAATCTAATGGTTACCATATTAAGAAAAATGGAAATGGATGATGCATCTGCAGATGTATTTTAGGCTGACATGTCATGATTGTCTTAGAGCTAGCTATAAATATCAATAGCACAAATGATAAAACATATCTTTTCTGTTGTATTTATCCAAGTTTGAAGGAGATTTTCCCTTTATGAGAAACTATTATATACTTGTCGACCTATTCGCAGTACGGACAAGGAGATAGGAACATGTCAGTATATTTGAATCTGCAAATGGTCAGGGCATAAAGGGAAAACTCATAAATATTACTGGTATAATTCTTGAGTATCATCTCATAGATTTCAGGCCATTTGACCACTCCATTCATGCTGTGAACGATATACGGATGTCAGCTAATGCATCTGTGTGTCTAAGGTTAGTTTTGACACCAAGTCTGAAGCTGCATTTTTTCACAGGGATAAGGGGTGCTATTGTATTCCTGTAGCCCTGTTTTCGATCCAGACAAGGGGAGTGGGACATAAAAGTGGTATTTGGATTGGGGAAGCCTGAAAATAAAAGGAGAAATCATGAATTTTCCTGGTTAAACTTCTAGGTGAGCCAGTGTACTCAACATTGGAGTCCAGGAAGAGTGCAACCAAACACGACCCCCAGGTAAGTTTTGGGCACTGTCATCTACCCGTGGATCCACAAGGAGTTTCTTGGTTTCATCAGACCAAGACTTGAGCTCTTGTGCGTTGTGATATTTATTAAGTATACTTGCACCTAGCGTTACTACTCATTGTTGACTTGTAACCTTCTGTGAAATCATACAGACCACGGGCCAGGGATTGAAGGCCCACATGTCCCTAGCATTTCACAGGTTCAGGTACGAGCATGGTATTTTCAAAGCCTGCCTGGGCTGTATGGACAGAATGCGCCTTCAAAACCTGGTAGAATTGAATAGGCATACACTATTAAAAGAACTCACTGCTCTTCTGAAGGACATGGATTTGATTCTCAGAAACTCTGTGGTGGCTCACCACCCATCTTAACTCCAGTTCAAGGGATCTGATGTCCTATTCTGCTCTTCAAGAACAGTGAGTGAAAACAACATGCAGACATACATGCAGTAAAAAATGTGCTTTATATGAAATGAAAAAAAAAATGCTAACAAAAACAACAGAAAAATAAAAAAAAACAGATGTCACCCACATCAACTTTTACAACTTTTAGATGACATTCAAACTTGTTTACTTGCAATGCTCTATTTCAGACTTCTGTCCTGCAAATCATTATGGAATCTTCATTTGTATCTATATTACTTTTCACATACACCCTTGATTTTGTTCATTTGAACATATCATCATCTCAACAGTTTTCCCATTTGTGTGTGTCTGATAAAAAAGTGTATTTATTTTTCCAATCCAGAAAGGTTTTTTCAATAGAGATGATTTCAGTCTTCGATCCCACTGTATTGACAATGTGGCCTAATACTGACAGGACTATACTGAACTCTAGTTCATGTATTTAAGGCTATTGGCTCTACCTACCTCCTGGTGCATATCTATTTTATAAAGGGTCTGTATTTCTAGATCAGCATGAACTGTGTTTTTGGTTGAGAGTGAGCTAGGGAGAGTGTAACTACCATGTTTATTGATTTGTGCTGACCTAGGAAACCTAATAGGGGAGTGAATAGGCGGCACCTACACACCAGTGCAAACCTGGTGCTGTCCATGGATTGCTGGAATGTCATGGAATGCTTTCTTCTGTGCCTGACATTCTCAGGAAAGGAGTAGTGAAGCCAACTACCTCACTGACAGCATATTGTCACTCTGTTACAGGAGACACATTTGCCCACCTCTGGCTATGGTGCACATGATGCAGCTGGCCATGACTTGACTCCTCCACTTGCTCCTGAGCTTAGAGGACCCGAGGGCCCTGGCTTTGCAGTGGATCCAAGAGGCCAGATCCCACCACCCCCTCCTCCAGGAAACATCTGTGGAGGTCCTGGATGGCATGTCCCACCAGGGGACTTTGTGGGCCCACCGTTTCCTCCAATGTCAGGTAGGTTTTGTTTTAAAAGTCTTGAGTATGTTTCAATGTTGATCTATGCTTTCCTTAAAATTTGGTTCTAGATTCTGTGAGAAACAGTGGCCAGAACCAACTTGATAGGGAAAGAGTCGTGAGGGATCTCAGTTTAGGGTCCAACAGTCTATGATGTCAAGGCTTCACCTTGATACACATTATGGAATTTTGAAAATGAATTGTGTTCTGCCAGGCCATTAGAACAGTAAATGTCCAAGTTGTGTCTGTTTTTATTGCCTGTTTTTCTTTTTTTTTTTCTCTCTACCTCACATGGTGAGCCTTTCCCCGGAATTTTCTGTTCATCAGGCCTCCCTAATATCATAGATAGCCACATATATTTGATTTCCCAGGTGCGGAGAGTAATTCCTGGGCCACACATGCCTATCTGCAAACCGTTTTCAGATGAAATTTCTGTGTCTTCATTGATGAGAATGTAACCAGGCCAATATAGCATGTAATGACTCGATGTTTTGGCTAAAAATTCCAGAGTCAATTACTTCAAAGTTTATCCCCAAAGTCATTGCTCCCACCCAATCATGTTTAAAATCTAAAATACATTTACTATTTTGTTGCTCTGAATCATGTATCCATGTGTCTATAACATGAAGAAGAAGAAGAAGAAGAACCAATCAGTGCTCCTAGGTGTCTCCTCTCTGCCATGGCCTCTACTTTTATGCTCCTAGATGAATGATATGCCTTTTTGGGGGGTGCAAGTGCTTTCTCTGACATTACAGGGAAAATTCACTTTTAGGATGTCAGGTTGGTCTCATGATAGAAAGTGAATTCTGAAAGTTTACTCCATTGAAATGCTCTTTTACAGTAAGACTTCAGTGCACTGAGATATCATATAGCTCTTTAGATAGGACAAGTGCACCTGAAAGTGTTAGTGATGTTATTTCTTATTAATGATATGTACTTAACAAGAACATATTTCGACTCAAGATTTATTCGTTTGATCATGTATTGTGGTGTTGAGTTGGGCCCATCAAAAACATGGTCTGGACCTTTTGGTTGCATAAGTGAACTGTACAGGTGTTCAACTTCACTATGCTACTCTTAAATCTTGGATCATGAGAAACGTGGAGGTGCCAAGTCGCATTCCATCTTACTTTCCCCAAAGAGGCACAGTGGCCCCACTCACACATCATGAAAGTATATATGAGCCCCCAGCAGACTCGATTCCCCCTTCCCAACAACCAGCTCCCGAATGTGCAAACTGCACCTGCAGGCACCTCCAGAAACACAAGGAGACCTGTCACTTTCCATGGCTGTCAGTTCTTCTCATTGGCTGTTTAGGCGACTGCTGTTCCTTCTGCACTGCTGCTGTTGCTCAGTTGGAAGCCTAGTGCAATTAGAATTTCAGATTAGTTTTTGGAAAGGAAGTGTGATATGATTACTAATCTTATGAGTAAGTTATTTCCCTTTGATTTCAATATGGATAGTATCTTTTAATTGGATTATTATGTCTAATATAATCCTGGTTGCTATGCCTGCAGTCTCGGTATTGGGAATATCTTCACCACTACTATCTATTTCTTTAGACCAGGAATGTGTAGAAACATCTGGTTCCAGACAAACGTATAGGTACCTGCAGCTATAGTCACTTAAGTTTTAATTGAAGTAAAGTCTTAATTGGCAGTGTTAATATTAAACCCATGCAGTGTCCCATCAACATGGTTCCATAATGAGTATATTTTACTCTATGCTTCCAGATTGAAGGGTCTGTGGCTGGAAAAAATGGTAGGTGACTGGTTAATACTGGCTCCTCCAGCAGAAGTGAGGACATGGGCTTTGTTTCCAGCATCTACATAGAGCTTCGGTGCAAGGCACTATTCTCTCTTGGCCTGGTAGTATGCCCTGGTAGCAGCCCTCCTTGGCAGATATCCCATGAATGTGGCAATGATTCCATCTTCTTTCTGTGTATCACATTCATGTGTGAGGCATGTGAAGGACAGAAGAAGCCATCAGAGACACTGGAATTGCAGTTACAGATGGCTGTCGGCTGCGGTGTAGTTTCTGCGAACCAAGCACGGGCCCTAAGTAAGAGCTCGAATGTTCCCTTGACCATTTGACCACACCATTGATGCTGTGGACGATATAGGTGTGTCAGCTAATGTGTGTATGTGTATGTGTCAGGTTAGTTTTGATGCCATAGTAATGCCTTCCATTATCCGGCCATAATAAAAACTCTCCTGAGTTCCATGGGTATCATCTCATGGATGGCAGGCCATTTATATCCATCCCGGTTCCTACAAGGATATGAAGCCTGCCGAAGTCAGTGGATATTTAAAGCACTACCTGTATAATCATTTGTTTTCTTGTTCTTAATTAATTATCATACTCCATCATTTCATATTTAGTAGAATTAATCTGTCGGGATGCCTGCTTCTATCACTCATTATACACTGAATCAGGAAAGGTGTGTATCTGTTGTAGTTGTAAATGCAAGGGACATAAATAAAAAAAATTATATTAAGAAATTGAACTTTTCATTGTATATTTGCTGTGTTACGTGTAATAGTACTCGAACATAACAGTGCCTGTCCAGTCCTGAAGGAAAGGTTGGCATACCATGCAGACAGGACGTGAATGCTGAATCTCTAGTTGTTCTTAAAGGCTGATAAGGCAAGATTGCCTAAGAACCAGCTGTACATGTCACCAGCACACTTCAAACCCATATGTGTTCTATCGAAATTCTCCCAAGTCTGAGGCTGCTTTTGTCACCGTGATGAGCATTGCTATCGTATTCCTGTCGCCCTGTATTCTATCCCGACAAGGGGAATGGGACATGTCAGTGGTATTTGGATTGGGAAACCTCCTGAAAATAAAGGGAGAAGTCATGAATTTTCCTGGTTTAACTTCTATGTGAGCCATTGTACTCAACATTGGAGTCCGGGAAGAGTGCTACCAAATACGACCCTGTGGTAAGTTTTGGGCAATGGCATCTACCCGTGTTTCCACAAGGAGTTTCTTGGTTTCATCAGAACAAGATTTGAGCTCTTGTGTGTTGTGATATTTATTAAGTATACTTGCACCTAGCATTACTACTGTTTGTTGACTTGTAGCCTTCTGTGAAATCGTACCGATCACGGGCCAGGGATTGATGGCCCACATGTTCCTAGCATTTCGCAGGTTCAGGCAGGAGCATGGTATTTTCAAAGCCTGCCTGGGCTATATGGACAGAATGCGCCTTCAAAACCTGGTAGAACTGAATAGGCATACACTATTAAAAGCACTCACTGCTCTTCTGAAGGACCTGGATTTGATTCCCAGGAACTCTGTGGTGGCTCACCAACCATCTTAACTCCAGTTCAAGGGATGTGATGTCCTATTCTGCCCTTCAAGAACAGTGACTGAAAACAGCATGCAGACATACATGCAGTCAAAAATGCCCTTTATATGAAATGAAAAAAAAAAATGCTAACAAAAACAACAGAAAAAAAAAAAAAAAAAAAAAAAACTGATATCTCCCACATCAACTTTTACAACTTTTAGATGACATTCCAAACTTGTTTAATTGCAATGCTCTATTTCAGACTTCCTTCCTGCAAATCATACTGGAATCTTAATTTGTATCTATATTACATTTCACATACAGCCTTGATTTTGTTCATTGTGAACATGTCCTCGTCTCAACAGTTTTCCCATTTGTGTGTGTCTGATAAAAAGTGTCTTTATTTTTCCACTCCAGGAAGGTTTTCCATTAGAAATGATTCCAGTCTTCGATCCCACTGTATTAAAAAAGTGGCCACATTCTGACAGGACTATACCACAATCTGAACTCTAGTCCATGTATTCAAGGCCATTGGCTCTACCTACCTCCTGGTGCATATCTATTTTATAAAGGGTCTGTATTTCTAGATCAGCATGAACTGTGTTTTTGGTTGAGAGTGAGCTAGGTAGAGTGTAACTACCATGTTTATTGATTTGTGCTGACCTAGTAAACCTAGATAGGGGGAGCGAATAGGCGGCACCTACACACCAGTGGAAACCTGGGGCTGTCCATGGATTGCTGGAATGTCATGGAATGCTTTCTTCTGTGCCTGACATTCTCAGGAAAGGAGTAGTGAAGCCAACTACCTCACTGACAGCATATTGTCACTCTGTTACAGGAGACACATTTGCCCACCTCTGGCTATGGTGCACATGATGCAGCTGGCCATGACTTGACTCCTCCACTTGCTCCTGAGCTTAGAGGACCCGAGGGCCCTGGCTTTGCAGTGGATCCAAGAGGCCAGATCCCACCACCCCCTCCTCCAGGAAACATCAGTGGAGGTCCTGGATGGCATGTCCCACCAGGGGACTTTGTGGGCCCACCGTTTCCTCCAATGCCAGGTAGGTTTTGTTTTAAAAGTCTTGAGTATGTTTCAATGTTGATCTGTGCTTTCCTTAAAATTTGGTTCTAGATTCTGTGAGAAACAGTGGCCAGAACCAACTTTATAGGGAAAGTGTCGTGAGGGATCTCAGGTTACGGTCCAACAGTCTATGATGTCAAGGCTTCACCTTGATACACATTATGGAATTTTGAAAATGAATTGTGTTCTGCCAGGCCATTAGAACAGTAAATGTCCAAGTTGTGTCTGTTTTTATTGCCTGTTTTTCTTTTTTCTCTCTACCTCACATGGTGAGCCTTTCCCGGAATTTTCTGTTCATCAGGCCTCCCTAATATCATAGATAGCCACATATATTTGATTTCCCAGGTGCGGAGAGTAATTCCTGGGCCACACATGCCTATCTGCAAACCGTTTTCAGATGAAATTTCTGTGTCTTCATTGATGAGAATGTAACCAGGCCAATATAGCATGTAATGACTCGATGTTTTGGCTAAAAATTCCAGAGTCAATTACTTCAAAGTTTATCCCCAAAGTCATTGCTCCCACCCAATCATGTTTAAAATCTAAAATACATTTACTATTTTGTTGCTCTGAATCATGTATCCATGTGTCTATAACAAGAAGAAGGAGAAGAAGAAGAAGAAGAAGAAGAAGAAGAAGAAGAAGAAGAAGAAGAAGAAGAAGAAGAAGAAGAACCAATCAGTGCTCCTAGGTGTCTCCTCTCTGCCATGGCCTCTAGTTTTATGCTCCTAGGTGAATGATATGCCTTTTTGGGGGTGCAAGTGCTTTCTCTGACATTACAGGGAAATTGACTTTTAGGATGTCAGGTTGGTCTCATGATAGAAAGTGAATTCTGAAAGTTTACTCCATTGAAATGCTCTTTTACATTAAGACTTCAGTGCACTGAGATCTCATATAGCTCTTTAGATAGGACAAGTGCACCTGAAAGTGTTAGTGATGTTATTTCTTATTAATGATATGTACTTAACAAGAACATATTTCGACTCAAGATTTATTCGTTTGATCATGTATTGTGGTGTTGAGTTGGGCCCATCAAAAACATGGTCTGGACCTTTTGGTTGCATAAGTGAACTGTACAGGTGTTCAACTTCACTATGCTACTCTTAAATCTTGGATCATGAGAAACGTGGAGGTGCCAAGTCGCATTCCATCTTACTTTCCCCAAAGAGGCACAGTGGCCCCACTCACACATCATGAAAGTATATATGAGCCCCCAGCAGACTCGATTCCCCCTTCCCAACAACCAGCTCCCGAATGTGCAAACTGCACCTGCAGGCACCTCCAGAAACACAAGGAGACCTGTCACTTTCCATGGCTGTCAGTTCTTCTCATTGGCTGTTTAGGCGACTGCTGTTCCTTCTGCACTGCTGCTGTTGCTCAGTTGGAAGCCTAGTGCAATTAGAATTTCAGATTAGTTTTTGGAAAGGAAGTGTGATATGATTACTAATCTTATGAGTAAGTTATTTCCCTTTGATTTCAATATGGATAGTATCTTTTAATTGGATTATTATGTCTAATATAATCCTGGTTGCTATGCCTGCAGTCTCGGTATTGGGAATATCTTCACCACTACTATCTATTTCTTTAGACCAGGAATGTGTAGAAACATCTGGTTCCAGACAAACGTATAGGTACCTGCAGCTATAGTCACTTAAGTTTTAATTGAAGTAAAGTCTTAATTGGCAGTGTTAATATTAAACCCATGCAGTGTCCCATCAACATGGTTCCATAATGAGTATATTTTACTCTATGCTTCCAGATTGAAGGGTCTGTGGCTGGAAAAAATGGTAGGTGACTGGTTAATACTGGCTCCTCCAGCAGAAGTGAGGACATGGGCTTTGTTTCCAGCATCTACATAGAGCTTCGGTGCAAGGCACTATTCTCTCTTGGCCTGGTAGTATGCCCTGGTAGCAGCCCTCCTTGGCAGATATCCCATGAATGTGGCAATGCTTCCATCTTCTTTCTGTGTATCACATTCATGTGTGAGGCATGTGAAGGACAGAAGAAGCCATCAGAGACACTGGAATTGCAGTTACAGATGGCTGTCGGCTGCGGTGTAGTTTCTGCGAACCAAGCACGGGCCCTAAGTAAGAGTCGAATGTTCCCTTGACCATTTGACCACACCATTGATGCTGTGGACGATATAGGTGTGTCAGCTAATGTGTGTATGTGTATGTGTCAGGTTAGTTTTGATGCCATAGTAATGCCTTCCATTATCCGGCCATAATAAAAACTCTCCTGAGTTCCATGGGTATCATCTCATGGATGGCAGGCCATTTATATCCATCCCGGTTCCTACAAGGATATGAAGCCTGCCGAAGTCAGTGGATATTTAAAGCACTACCTGTATAATCATTTGTTTTCTTGTTCTTAATTAATTATCATACTCCATCATTTCATATTTAGTAGAATTAATCTGTCGGGATGCCTGCTTCTATCACTCATTATACACTGAATCAGGAAAGGTGTGTATCTGTTGTAGTTGTAAATGCAAGGGACATAAATAAAAAAAATTATATTAAGAAATTGAACTTTTCATTGTATATTTGCTGTGTTACGTGTAATAGTACTCGAACATAACAGTGCCTGTCCAGTCCTGAAGGAAAGGTTGGCATACCATGCAGACAGGACGTGAATGCTGAATCTCTAGTTGTTCTTAAAGGCTGATAAGGCAAGATTGCCTAAGAACCAGCTGTACATGTCACCAGCACACTTCAAACCCATATGTGTTCTATCGAAATTCTCCCAAGTCTGAGGCTGCTTTTGTCACCGTGATGAGCATTGCTATCGTATTCCTGTCGCCCTGTATTCTATCCCGACAAGGGGAATGGGACATGTCAGTGGTATTTGGATTGGGAAACCTCCTGAAAATAAAGGGAGAAGTCATGAATTTTCCTGGTTTAACTTCTATGTGAGCCATTGTACTCAACATTGGAGTCCGGGGAAGAGTGCTACCAAATACGACCCTGTGGTAAGTTTTGGGCAATGGCATCTACCCGTGTTTCCACAAGGAGTTTCTTGGTTTCATCAGAACAAGATTTGAGCTCTTGTGTGTTGTGATATTTATTAAGTATACTTGCACCTAGCATTACTACTGTTTGTTGACTTGTAGCCTTCTGTGAAATCGTACCGATCACGGGCCACGGATTGATGGCCCACATGTTCCTAGCATTTCGCAGGTTCAGGCAGGAGCATGGTATTTTCAAAGCCTGCCTGGGCTATATGGACAGAATGCGCCTTCAAAACCTGGTAGAACTGAATAGGCATACACTATTAAAAGCACTCACTGCTCTTCTGAAGGACCTGGATTTGATTCCCAGGAACTCTGTGGTGGCTCACCAACCATCTTAACTCCAGTTCAAGGGATGTGATGTCCTATTCTGCCCTTCAAGAACAGTGACTGAAAACAGCATGCAGACATACATGCAGTCAAAAATGCCCTTTATATGAAATGAAAAAAAAAATGCTAACAAAAACAACAGAAAAAAATAAAAAAAAAAAAACTGATATCTCCCACATCAACTTTTACAACTTTTAGATGACATTCCAAACTTGTTTAATTGCAATGCTCTATTTCAGACTTCCTTCCTGCAAATCATACTGGAATCTTAATTTGTATCTATATTACATTTCACATACAGCCTTGATTTTGTTCATTGTGAACATGTCCTCGTCTCAACAGTTTTCCCATTTGTGTGTGTCTGATAAAAAGTGTCTTTATTTTTCCACTCCAGGAAGGTTTTCCATTAGAAATGATTCCAGTCTTCGATCCCACTGTATTAAAAAAAGTGGCCACATTCTGACAGGACTATACCACAATCTGAACTCTAGTCCATGTATTCAAGGCCATTGGCTCTACCTACCTCCTGGTGCATATCTATTTTATAAAGGGTCTGTATTTCTAGATCAGCATGAACTGTGTTTTTGGTTGAGAGTGAGCTAGGTAGAGTGTAACTACCATGTTTATTGATTTGTGCTGACCTAGTAAACCTAGATAGGGGAGCGAATAGGCGGCACCTACACACCAGTGGAAACCTGGGGCTGTCCATGGATTGCTGGAATGTCATGGAATGCTTTCTTCTGTGCCTGACATTCTCAGGAAAGGAGTAGTGAAGCCAACTACCTCACTGACAGCATATTGTCACTCTGTTACAGGAGACACATTTGCCCACCTCTGGCTATGGTGCACATGATGCAGCTGGCCATGACTTGACTCCTCCACTTGCTCCTGAGCTTAGAGGACCCGAGGGCCCTGGCTTTGCAGTGGATCCAAGAGGCCAGATCCCACCACCCCCTCCTCCAGGAAACATCAGTGGAGGTCCTGGATGGCATGTCCCACCAGGGGACTTTGTGGGCCCACCGTTTCCTCCAATGCCAGGTAGGTTTTGTTTTAAAAGTCTTGAGTATGTTTCAATGTTGATCTGTGCTTTCCTTAAAATTTGGTTCTAGATTCTGTGAGAAACAGTGGCCAGAACCAACTTTATAGGGAAAGTGTCGTGAGGGATCTCAGGTTACGGTCCAACAGTCTATGATGTCAAGGCTTCACCTTGATACACATTATGGAATTTTGAAAATGAATTGTGTTCTGCCAGGCCATTAGAACAGTAAATGTCCAAGTTGTGTCTGTTTTTATTGCCTGTTTTTCTTTTTTTCTCTCTACCTCACATGGTGAGCCTTTCCCGGAATTTTCTGTTCATCAGGCCTCCCTAATATCATAGATAGCCACATATATTTGATTTCCCAGGTGCGGAGAGTAATTCCTGGGCCACACATGCCTATCTGCAAACCGTTTTCAGATGAAATTTCTGTGTCTTCATTGATGAGAATGTAACCAGGCCAATATAGCATGTAATGACTCGATGTTTTGGCTAAAAATTCCAGAGTCAATTACTTCAAAGTTTATCCCCAAAGTCATTGCTCCCACCCAATCATGTTTAAAATCTAAAATACATTTACTATTTTGTTGCTCTGAATCATGTATCCATGTGTCTATAACATGAAGAAGAAGAAGAAGAAGAAGAACCAATCAGTGCTCCTAGGTGTCTCCTCTCTGCCATGGCCTCTACTTTTATGCTCCTAGATGAATGATATGCCTTTTTGGGGGTGCAAGTGCTTTCTCTGACATTACAGGGATATTCACTTTTAGGATGTCAGGTTGGTCTCATGATAGAAAGTGAATTCTGAAAGTTTACTCCATTGAAATGCTCTTTTACAGTAAGACTTCAGTGCACTGAGATATCATATAGCTCTTTAGATAGGACAAGTGCACCTGAAAGTGTTAGTGATGTTATTTCTTATTAATGATATGTACTTAACAAGAACATATTTCGACTCAAGATTTATTCGTTTGATCATGTATTGTGGTGTTGAGTTGGGCCCATCAAAAACATGGTCTGGACCTTTTGGTTGCATAAGTGAACTGTACAGGTGTTCAACTTCACTATGCTACTCTTAAATCTTGGATCATGAGAAACGTGGAGGTGCCAAGTCGCATTCCATCTTACTTTCCCCAAAGAGGCACAGTGGCCCCACTCACACATCATGAAAGTATATATGAGCCCCCAGCAGACCTGATTCCCCCTTCCCAACAACCAGCTCCCGAATGTGCAAACTGCACCTGCAGGCACCTCCAGAAACACAAGGAGACCTGTCACTTTCCATGGCTGTCAGTTCTTCTCATTGGCTGTTTAGGCGACTGCTGTTCCTTCTGCACTGCTGCTGTTGCTCAGTTGGAAGCCTAGTGCAATTAGAATTTCAGATTAGTTTTTGGAAAGGAAGTGTGATATGATTACTAATCTTATGAGTAAGTTATTTCCCTTTGATTTCAATATGGATAGTATCTTTTAATTGGATTATTATGTCTAATATAATCCTGGTTGCTATGCCTGCAGTCTCGGTATTGGGAATATCTTCACCACTACTATCTATTTCTTTAGACCAGGAATGTGTAGAAACATCTGGTTCCAGACAAACGTATAGGTACCAGCAGCTATAGTCACTTAAGTTTTAATTGAAGTAAAGTCTTAATTGGCAGTGTTAATATTAAACCCAGGCAGTGTCCCATCAACATGGTTCCATAATGAGTATATTTTACTCTATGCTTCCAGATTGAAGGGTCTGTGGCTGGAAAAAATGGTAGGTGACTGGTTAATACTGGCTCCTCCAGCAGAAGTGAGGACATGGGCTTTGTTTCCAGCATCTACATAGAGCTTCGGTGCAAGGCACTATTCTCTCTTGGCCTGGTAGTATGCCCTGGTAGCAGCCCTCCTTGGCAGATATCCCATGAATGTGGCAATGCTTCCATCTTCTTTCTGTGTATCACATTCATGTGTGAGGCATGTGAAGGACAGAAGAAGCCATCAGAGACACTGGAATTGCAGTTACAGATGGCTGTCGGCTGCGGTGTAGTTTCTGCGAACCAAGCACGGGCCCTAAGTAAGAGTCGAATGTTCCCTTGACCATTTGACCACACCATTGATGCTGTGGACGATATAGGTGTGTCAGCTAATGTGTGTATGTGTATGTGTCAGGTTAGTTTTGATGCCATAGTAATGCCTTCCATTATCCGGCCATAATAAAAACTCTCCTGAGTTCCATGGGTATCATCTCATGGATGGCAGGCCATTTATATCCATCCCGGTTCCTACAAGGATATGAAGCCTGCCGAAGTCAGTGGATATTTAAAGCACTACCTGTATAATCATTTGTTTTCTTGTTCTTAATTAATTATCATACTCCATCATTTCATATTTAGTAGAATTAATCTGTCGGGATGCCTGCTTCTATCACTCATTATACACTGAATCAGGAAAGGTGTGTATCTGTTGTAGTTGTAAATGCAAGGGACATAAATAAAAAAAATTATATTAAGAAATTGAACTTTTCATTGTATATTTGCTGTGTTACGTGTAATAGTACTCGAACATAACAGTGCCTGTCCAGTCCTGAAGGAAAGGTTGGCATACCATGCAGACAGGACGTGAATGCTGAATCTCTAGTTGTTCTTAAAGGCTGATAAGGCAAGATTGCCTAAGAACCAGCTGTACATGTCACCAGCACACTTCAAACCCATATGTGTTCTATCGAAATACTCCCAAGTCTGAGGCTGCTTTTGTCACCGTGATGAGCATTGCTATCGTATTCCTGTCGCCCTGTATTCTATCCCGACAAGGGGAATGGGACATGTCAGTGGTATTTGGATTGGGAAACCTCCTGAAAATAAAGGGAGAAGTCATGAATTTTCCTGGTTTAACTTCTATGTGAGCCATTGTACTCAACATTGGAGTCCGGGAAGAGTGCTACCAAATACGACCCTGTGGTAAGTTTTGGGCAATGGCATCTACCCGTGTTTCCACAAGGAGTTTCTTGGTTTCATCAGAACAAGATTTGAGCTCTTGTGTGTTGTGATATTTATTAAGTATACTTGCACCTAGCATTACTACTGTTTGTTGACTTGTAGCCTTCTGTGAAATCGTACCGATCACGGGCCAGGGATTGATGGCCCACATGTTCCTAGCATTTCGCAGGTTCAGGCAGGAGCATGGTATTTTCAAAGCCTGCCTGGGCTATATGGACAGAATGCGCCTTCAAAACCTGGTAGAACTGAATAGGCATACACTATTAAAAGCACTCACTGCTCTTCTGAAGGACCTGGATTTGATTCCCAGGAACTCTGTGGTGGCTCACCAACCATCTTAACTCCAGTTCAAGGGATGTGATGTCCTATTCTGCCCTTCAAGAACAGTGACTGAAAACAGCATGCAGACATACATGCAGTCAAAAATGCCCTTTATATGAAATGAAAAAAAAAAATGCTAACAAAAACAACAGAAAAAAATAAAAAAAAAAATGATATCTCCCACATCAACTTTTACAACTTTTAGATGACATTCCAAACTTGTTTAATTGCAATGCTCTATTTCAGACTTCCTTCCTGCAAATCATACTGGAATCTTAATTTGTATCTATATTACATTTCACATACAGCCTTGATTTTATTCATTGTGAACATGTCCTCGTCTCAACAGTTTTCCCATTTGTGTGTGTATGATAAAAAGTGTCTTTATTTTTCCACTCCAGGAAGGTTTTCCATTAGAAATGATTCCAGTCTTCGATCCCACTGTATTAAAAAAGTGGCCACATTCTGACAGGACTATACCACAATCTGAACTCTAGTCCATGTATTCAAGGCCATTGGCTCTACCTACCTCCTGGTGCATATCTATTTTATAAAGGGTCTGTATTTCTAGATCAGCATGAACTGTGTTTTTGGTTGAGAGTGAGCTAGGTAGAGTGTAACTACCATGTTTATTGATTTGTGCTGACCTAGTAAACCTAGATAGGGGAGCGAATAGGCGGCACCTACACACCAGTGGAAACCTGGGGCTGTCCATGGATTGCTGGAATGTCATGGAATGCTTTCTTCTGTGCCTGACATTCTCAGGAAAGGAGTAGTGAAGCCAACTACCTCACTGACAGCATATTGTCACTCTGTTACAGGAGACACATTTGCCCACCTCTGGCTATGGTGCACATGATGCAGCTGGCCATGACTTGACTCCTCCACTTGCTCCTGAGCTTAGAGGACCCGAGGGCCCTGGCTTTGCAGTGGATCCAAGAGGCCAGATCCCACCACCCCCTCCTCCAGGAAACATCAGTGGAGGTCCTGGATGGCATGTCCCACCAGGGGACTTTGTGGGCCCACCGTTTCCTCCAATGCCAGGTAGGTTTTGTTTTAAAAGTCTTGAGTATGTTTCAATGTTGATCTGTGCTTTCCTTAAAATTTGGTTCTAGATTCTGTGAGAAACAGTGGCCAGAACCAACTTTATAGGGAAAGTGTCGTGAGGGATCTCAGGTTACGGTCCAACAGTCTATGATGTCAAGGCTTCACCTTGATACACATTATGGAATTTTGAAAATGAATTGTGTTCTGCCAGGCCATTAGAACAGTAAATGTCCAAGTTGTGTCTGTTTTTATTGCCTGTTTTTCTTTTTTTCTCTCTACCTCACATGGTGAGCCTTTCCCGGAATTTTCTGTTCATCAGGCCTCCCTAATATCATAGATAGCCACATATATTTGATTTCCCAGGTGCGGAGAGTAAATTCCTGGGCCACACATGCCTATCTGCAAACCGTTTTCAGATGAAATTTCTGTGTCTTCATTGATGAGAATGTAACCAGGCCAATATAGCATGTAATGACTCGATGTTTTGGCTAAAAATTCCAGAGTCAATTACTTCAAAGTTTATCCCCAAAGTCATTGCTCCCACCCAATCATGTTTAAAATCTAAAATACATTTACTATTTTGTTGCTCTGAATCATGTATCCATGTGTCTATAACATGAAGAAGAAGAAGAAGAAGAACCAATCAGTGCTCCTAGGTGTCTCCTCTCTGCCATGGCCTCTACTTTTATGCTCCTAGATGAATGATATGCCTTTTTGGGGGTGCAAGTGCTTTCTCTGACATTACAGGGATATTCACTTTTAGGATGTCAGGTTGGTCTCATGATAGAAAGTGAATTCTGAAAGTTTACTCCATTGAAATGCTCTTTTACATTAAGACTTCAGTGCCCTGAGATATCATATAGCTCTTTAGATAGGACAAGTGCACCTGAAAGTGTTAGTGATGTTATTTCTTATTAATGATATGTACTTAACAAGTACATATTTCGACTCAAGATTCATTCGTTTGATCATGTATTGTGGTGTTGAGTTGGGCCCATCAAAAACATGGTCTGGACCTTTTGGTTGCATAAGTGAACTGTACAGGTGTTCAACTTCACTGTCCTACTCCTAAATCTTGGATCATGAGAAACGTGGAGGTGCCAAGTCGCATTCCATCTTACTTTCCCCAAAGAGGCACAGTGGCCCCACTCACACATCATGAAAGTAAATATGAGCCCCCAGCAGACTTGATTCCCCCTTCCCAACAACCAGCTCCCGAACGTGCAAACTGCCCCTGCAGGCACCTCCGGAAACACAAGGAGACCTGGCACTTTCCATGGCAGTCAGTTCTTCTCATTGGCTGTTTAGGCGACTGCTGTTCCTTCTGCACTGCTGCTGTTGCTCACTTGGAAGCCTAGTGCAATTAGAATTTCAGATTAGTTTTTGGAAAGGAAGTGTGATATGATTACTAATCTTATGAGTAAGATATTTCCCTTTGATTTCAATATGGATATTATCTTTTAATTGGATTATTATGTCTAATATAATCCTGGTTGCTATGCCTGCATTCTCGGTATTGGAAATATCTTCACCACTACTATCTATTTCTTTAGACCAGGAATGTGTAGAAACATCTGGTTCCAGGCAAACGAATAGGTACCTGCAGCTATAGTCACTTAAGTTTTAATTGAAGTAAAGTCTTAATTGGCAGTGTTAATATTAAACCCAGGCAGTGTCCCATCAACATGGTTCCATAATGAGTATATTTTACTCTATGCTTCCAGATTGAAGGGTCTGTGGCTGGAAAAAATGGTAGGTGACTGGTTAATACTGGCTCCTCCAGCAGAAGTGAGGACATGGGCTTTGTTTCCAGCATCTACATAGAGCTTCGGTGCAAGGCACTATTCTCTCTTGGCCTGGAAGTATGCCCTGGTAGCAGCCCTCCTTGGCAGATATCCCATGAATGTGGCAATGCTTCCATCTTCTTTCTGTGTATCACATTCATGTGTGAGGCATGTGAAGGACAGAAGAAGCCATCAGAGACACTGGAATTGCAGTTACAGATGGCTGTCGGCTGCGGTGTAGTTTCTGCGAACCAAGCACGGGCCCTAAGGAAGAGTCGAATGTTCCCTTGACCATTTGACCACACCATTCATGCTGTGGACGATATAGGTGTGTCAGCTAATGTGTGTATGTGTATGTGTCAGGTTAGTTTTGATGCCATAGTAATGCCTTCCATTATCCGGCCATAATAAAAACTCTCCTGAGTTCCATGGGTATCATCTCATGGATGGCAGGCCATTTATATCCATCCCGGTTCCTACAAGGATATGAAGCCTGCCAAAGTCAGTGGATATTTAAAGCACTACCTGTATAATCATTTGTTTTCTTGTTCTTAATTAATTATCATACTCCATCATTTCATATTTAGTAGAATTAATCTGTCGGGATGCCTGCATCTATCACTCATTATACACTGAATCAGGAAAGGTGTGTATCTGTTGTAGTTGTAAATGCAATGCACATAAAGAAAAAAATAATATTAAGAAATTGAACTTTTCATTGTATATTTGTTGTGTTACGTGTAAGAGTACTCGAACATAACAGTGCCTGTCCAGTCCTGAAGGAAAGGTTGGCATACCATGCAGACAGGACGTGAATGCTGAATCTCTAGTTGTTCTTAAAGGCTGATAAGGCAAGATTGCCTAAGAACCAGCTGTACATGTCACCCGCACACTTCAAACCCATATGTGTTCTATCGAAATTCTCCCAAGTCTGAGGCTGCTTTTGTCACCGTGATGAGCATTGCTATGGTATTCCTGTCGCCCTGTATTCTATCCCGACAAGGGGAGTGGGACATGTCAGTGGTATTTGGATTGGGAAACCTCCTGAAAATAAAGGGAGAACTCATGAATTTTCCTGGTTTAACTTCTAGGTGAGCCAGTGTACTCAACATTGGAGTCCGGGAAGAGTGCTACCAAACACGACCCCGTGGTAAGTTTTGGGCACTGGCATCTACCCGTGTTTCCACAAGGAGTTTCTTGGTTTCATCAGAACAAGATTTGAGCTCTTGTGTGTTGTGATATTTATTAAGTATACTTGCACCTAGCATTACTACTCTTTGTTGACTTGTAGCCTTCTGTGAAATCGTACCGATCACGGGCCACGGATTGATGGCCCACATGTTCCTAGCATTTCGCAGGTTCAGGCAGGAGCATGCTATTTTCAAAGCCTGCCTGGGCTATATGGACAGAATGCGCCTTCAAAACCTGGTAGAACTGAATAGGCATACACTATTAAAAGCACTCACTGCTCTTCTGAAGGACCTGGATTTGATTCCCAGGAACTCTGTGGTGGCTCACCACCCATCTTAACTCCAGTTCAAGGGATGTGATGTCCTATTCTGCCCTTCAAGAACAGTGACTGAAAACAGCATGCAGACATACATGCAGTCAAAAATGCCCTTTATATGAAATGAAAAAAAAAATGCTAACAAAAACAACAGAAAAAAATAAAAAAAAAAAAAAAACTGATATCTCCCACATCAACTTTTACAACTTTTAGATGACATTCCAAACTTGTTTAATTGCAATGCTCTATTTCAGACTTCCTTCCTGCAAATCATACTGGAATCTTAATTTGTATCTATATTACATTTCACATACAGCCTTGATTTTGTTCATTGTGAACATGTCCTCGTCTCAACAGTTTTCCCATTTGTGTGTGTCTGATAAAAAGTGTCTTTATTTTTCCACTCCAGGAAGGTTTTCCATTAGAAATGATTCCAGTAATCGATCCCACTGTATTAAAAAAGTGGCCACATTCTGACAGGACTATGCCACAATCTGAACTCTAGTCCATGTATTCAAGGCCATTGGCTCTACCTACCTCCTGGTGCATATCTATTTTATAAAGGGTCTGTATTTCTAGATCAGCATGAACTGTGTTTTTGGTTGAGAGTGAGCTAGGTAGAGTGTAACTACCATGTTTATTGATTTGTGCTGACCTAGTAAACCTAGATAGGGGAGCGAATAGGCGGCACCTACACACCAGTGGAAACCTGGGGCTGTCCATGGATTGCTGGAATGTCATGGAATGCTTTATTCTGTGCCTGACATTCTCAGGAAAGGAGTAGTGAAGCCAACTACCTCACTGACAGCATATTGTCACTCTGTTACAGGAGACACATTTGCCCACCTCTGGCTATGGTGCACATGATGCAGCTGGCCATGACTTGACTCCTCCACTTGCTCCTGAGCTTAGAGGACCTGAGGGCCCTGGCTTTGCAGTGGATCCAAGAGGCCAGATCCCACCACCCCCTCCTCCAGGAAACATCAGTGGAGGTCCTGGATGGCATGTCCCACCAGGGGACTTTGTGGGCCCACCGTTTCCTCCAATGCCAGGTAGGTTTTGTTTTAAAAGTCTTGAGTATGTTTCAATGTTGATCTGTGCTTTCCTTAAAATTTGGTTCTAGATTCTGTGAGAAACAGTGGCCAGAACCAACTTTATAGGGAAAGTGTCGTGAGGGATCTCAGGTTACGGTCCAACAGTCTATGATGTCAAGGCTTCACCTTGATACACATTATGGAATTTTGAAAATGAATTGTGTTCTGCCAGGCCATTAGAACAGTAAATGTCCAAGTTGTGTCTGTTTTTATTGCCTGTTTTTCTTTTTTTCTCTCTACCTCACATGGTGAGCCTTTCCCGGAATTTTCTGTTCATCAGGCCTCCCTAATATCATAGATAGCCACATATATTTGATTTCCCAGGTGCGGAGAGTAATTCCTGGGCCACACATGCCTATCTGCAAACCGTTTTCAGATGAAATTTCTGTGTCTTCATTGATGAGAATGTAACCAGGCCAATATAGCATGTAATGACTCGATGTTTTGGCTAAAAATTCCAGAGTCAATTACTTCAAAGTTTATCCCCAAAGTCATTGTTCCCACCCAATCATGTTTAAAATCTAAAATACATTTACTATTTTGTTGCTCTGAATCATGTATCCATGTGTCTATAACATGAAGAAGAAGAAGAAGAAGAACCAATCAGTGCTCCTAGGTGTCTCCTCTCTGCCATGGCCTCTACTTTTATGCTCCTAGATGAATGATATGCCTTTTTGGGGTGCAAGTGCTTTCTCTGACATTACAGGGATATTCACTTTTAGGATGTCAGGTTGGTCTCATGATAGAAAGTGAATTCTGAAAGTTTACTCCATTGAAATGCTCTTTTACATTAAGACTTCAGTGCCCTGAGATCTCATATAGCTCTTTAGATAGGACAAGTGCACCTGAAAGTGTTAGTGATGTTATTTCTTATTAATGATATGTAATTAACAAGTACATATTTCGACTCAAGATTCATTCGTTTGATCATGTATTGTGGTGTTGAGTTGGGCCCATCAAAAACATGGTCTGGACCTTTTGGTTGCATAAGTGAACTGTACAGGTGTTCAACTTCACTGTCCTACTCCTAAATCTTGGATCATGAGAAACGTGGAGGTGCCAAGTCGCATTCCATCTTACTTTCCCCAAAGAGGCACAGTGGCCCCACTCACACATCATGAAAGTAAATATGAGCCCCCAGCAGACTTGATTCCCCCTTCCCAACAACCAGCTCCCGAACGTGCAAACTGCCCCTGCAGGCACCTCCGGAAACACAAGGAGACCTGGCACTTTCCATGGCAGTCAGTTCTTCTCATTGGCTGTTTAGGCGACTGCTGTTCCTTCTGCACTGCTGCTGTTGCTCACTTGGAAGCCTAGTGCAATTAGAATTTCAGATTAGTTTTTGGAAAGGAAGTGTGATATGATTACTAATCTTATGAGTAAGATATTTCCCTTTGATTTCAATATGGATAGTATCTTTTAATTGGATTATTATGTCTAATATAATCCTGGTTGCTATGCCTGCATTCTCGGTATTGGAAATATCTTCACCACTACTATCTATTTCTTTAGACCAGGAATGTGTAGAAACATCTGGTTCCAGGCAAACGAATAGGTACCTGCAGCTATAGTCACTTAAGTTTTAATTGAAGTAAAGTCTTAATTGGCAGTGTTAATATTAAACCCAGGCAGTGTCCCATCAACATGGTTCCATAATGAGTATATTTTACTCTATGCTTCCAGATTGAAGGGTCTGTGGCTGGAAAAAATGGTAGGTGACTGGTTAATACTGGCTCCTCCAGCAGAAGTGAGGACATGGGCTTTGTTTCCAGCATCTACATAGAGCTTCGGTGCAAGGCACTATTCTCTCTTGGCCTGGAAGTATGCCCTGGTAGCAGCCCTCCTTGGCAGATATCCCATGAATGTGGCAATGCTTCCATCTTCTTTCTGTGTATCACATTCATGTGTGAGGCATGTGAAGGACAGAAGAAGCCATCAGAGACACTGGAATTGCAGTTACAGATGGCTGTCGGCTGCGGTGTAGTTTCTGCGAACCAAGCACGGGCCCTAAGGAAGAGTCGAATGTTCCCTTGACCATTTGACCACACCATTCATGCTGTGGACGATATAGGTGTGTCAGCTAATGTGTGTATGTGTATGTGTCAGGTTAGTTTTGATGCCATAGTAATGCCTTCCATTATCCGGCCATAATAAAAACTCTCCTGAGTTCCATGGGTATCATCTCATGGATGGCAGGCCATTTATATCCATCCCGGTTCCTACAAGGATATGAAGCCTGCCAAAGTCAGTGGATATTTAAAGCACTACCTGTATAATCATTTGTTTTCTTGTTCTTAATTAATTATCATACTCCATCATTTCATATTTAGTAGAATTAATCTGTCGGGATGCCTGCATCTATCACTCATTATACACTGAATCAGGAAAGGTGTGTATCTGTTGTAGTTGTAAATGCAATGCACATAAAGAAAAAAAATAATATTAAGAAATTGAACTTTTCATTGTATATTTGTTGTGTTACGTGTAAGAGTACTCGAACATAACAGTGCCTGTCCAGTCCTGAAGGAAAGGTTGGCATACCATGCAGACAGGACGTGAATGCTGAATCTCTAGTTGTTCTTAAAGGCTGATAAGGCAAGATTGCCTAAGAACCAGCTGTACATGTCACCCGCACACTTCAAACCCATATGTGTTCTATCGAAATTCTCCCAAGTCTGAGGCTGCTTTTGTCACCGTGATGAGCATTGCTATGGTATTCCTGTCGCCCTGTATTCTATCCCGACAAGGGGAGTGGGACATGTCAGTGGTATTTGGATTGGGAAACCTCCTGAAAATAAAGGGAGAACTCATGAATTTTCCTGGTTTAACTTCTAGGTGAGCCAGTGTACTCAACATTGGAGTCCGGGAAGAGTGCTACCAAACACGACCCCGTGGTAAGTTTTGGGCACTGGCATCTACCCGTGTTTCCACAAGGAGTTTCTTGGTTTCATCAGAACAAGATTTGAGCTCTTGTGTGTTGTGATATTTATTAAGTATACTTGCACCTAGCATTACTACTCTTTGTTGACTTGTAGCCTTCTGTGAAATCGTACCGATCACGGGCCACGGATTGATGGCCCACATGTTCCTAGCATTTCGCAGGTTCAGGCAGGAGCATGCTATTTTCAAAGCCTGCCTGGGCTATATGGACAGAATGCGCCTTCAAAACCTGGTAGAACTGAATAGGCATACACTATTAAAAGCACTCACTGCTCTTCTGAAGGACCTGGATTTGATTCCCAGGAACTCTGTGGTGGCTCACCACCCATCTTAACTCCAGTTCAAGGGATGTGATGTCCTATTCTGCCCTTCAAGAACAGTGACTGAAAACAGCATGCAGACATACATGCAGTCAAAAATGCCCTTTATATGAAATGAAAAAAAAAATGCTAACAAAAACAACAGAAAAAAATAAAAAAAAAAAAAAAACTGATATCTCCCACATCAACTTTTACAACTTTTAGATGACATTCCAAACTTGTTTAATTGCAATGCTCTATTTCAGACTTCCTTCCTGCAAATCATACTGGAATCTTAATTTGTATCTATATTACATTTCACATACAGCCTTGATTTTGTTCATTGTGAACATGTCCTCGTCTCAACAGTTTTCCCATTTGTGTGTGTCTGATAAAAAGTGTCTTTATTTTTCCACTCCAGGAAGGTTTTCCATTAGAAATGATTCCAGTAATCGATCCCACTGTATTAAAAAAGTGGCCACATTCTGACAGGACTATGCCACAATCTGAACTCTAGTCCATGTATTCAAGGCCATTGGCTCTACCTACCTCCTGGTGCATATCTATTTTATAAAGGGTCTGTATTTCTAGATCAGCATGAACTGTGTTTTTGGTTGAGAGTGAGCTAGGTAGAGTGTAACTACCATGTTTATTGATTTGTGCTGACCTAGTAAACCTAGATAGGGGAGCGAATAGGCGGCACCTACACACCAGTGGAAACCTGGGGCTGTCCATGGATTGCTGGAATGTCATGGAATGCTTTATTCTGTGCCTGACATTCTCAGGAAAGGAGTAGTGAAGCCAACTACCTCACTGACAGCATATTGTCACTCTGTTACAGGAGACACATTTGCCCACCTCTGGCTATGGTGCACATGATGCAGCTGGCCATGACTTGACTCCTCCACTTGCTCCTGAGCTTAGAGGACCTGAGGGCCCTGGCTTTGCAGTGGATCCAAGAGGCCAGATCCCACCACCCCCTCCTCCAGGAAACATCAGTGGAGGTCCTGGATGGCATGTCCCACCAGGGGACTTTGTGGGCCCACCGTTTCCTCCAATGCCAGGTAGGTTTTGTTTTAAAAGTCTTGAGTATGTTTCAATGTTGATCTGTGCTTTCCTTAAAATTTGGTTCTAGATTCTGTGAGAAACAGTGGCCAGAACCAACTTTATAGGGAAAGTGTCGTGAGGGATCTCAGGTTACGGTCCAACAGTCTATGATGTCAAGGCTTCACCTTGATACACATTATGGAATTTTGAAAATGAATTGTGTTCTGCCAGGCCATTAGAACAGTAAATGTCCAAGTTGTGTCTGTTTTTATTGCCTGTTTTTCTTTTTTTCTCTCTACCTCACATGGTGAGCCTTTCCCGGAATTTTCTGTTCATCAGGCCTCCCTAATATCATAGATAGCCACATATATTTGATTTCCCAGGTGCGGAGAGTAATTCCTGGGCCACACATGCCTATCTGCAAACCGTTTTCAGATGAAATTTCTGTGTCTTCATTGATGAGAATGTAACCAGGCCAATATAGCATGTAATGACTCGATGTTTTGGCTAAAAATTCCAGAGTCAATTACTTCAAAGTTTATCCCCAAAGTCATTGTTCCCACCCAATCATGTTTAAAATCTAAAATACATTTACTATTTTGTTGCTCTGAATCATGTATCCATGTGTCTATAACATGAAGAAGAAGAAGAAGAAGAACCAATCAGTGCTCCTAGGTGTCTCCTCTCTGCCATGGCCTCTACTTTTATGCTCCTAGATGAATGATATGCCTTTTTGGGGGTGCAAGTGCTTTCTCTGACATTACAGGGATATTCACTTTTAGGATGTCAGGTTGGTCTCATGATAGAAAGTGAATTCTGAAAGTTTACTCCATTGAAATGCTCTTTTACATTAAGACTTCAGTGCCCTGAGATCTCATATAGCTCTTTAGATAGGACAAGTGCACCTGAAAGTGTTAGTGATGTTATTTCTTATTAATGATATGTAATTAACAAGTACATATTTCGACTCAAGATTCATTCGTTTGATCATGTATTGTGGTGTTGAGTTGGGCCCATCAAAAACATGGTCTGGACCTTTTGGTTGCATAAGTGAACTGTACAGGTGTTCAACTTCACTGTCCTACTCCTAAATCTTGGATCATGAGAAACGTGGAGGTGCCAAGTCGCATTCCATCTTACTTTCCCCAAAGAGGCACAGTGGCCCCACTCACACATCATGAAAGTAAATATGAGCCCCCAGCAGACTTGATTCCCCCTTCCCAACAACCAGCTCCCGAACGTGCAAACTGCCCCTGCAGGCACCTCCGGAAACACAAGGAGACCTGGCACTTTCCATGGCAGTCAGTTCTTCTCATTGGCTGTTTAGGCGACTGCTGTTCCTTCTGCACTGCTGCTGTTGCTCACTTGGAAGCCTAGTGCAATTAGAATTTCAGATTAGTTTTTGGAAAGGAAGTGTGATATGATTACTAATCTTATGAGTAAGATATTTCCCTTTGATTTCAATATGGATAGTATCTTTTAATTGGATTATTATGTCTAATATAATCCTGGTTGCTATGCCTGCATTCTCGGTATTGGAAATATCTTCACCACTACTATCTATTTCTTTAGACCAGGAATGTGTAGAAACATCTGGTTCCAGGCAAACGAATAGGTACCTGCAGCTATAGTCACTTAAGTTTTAATTGAAGTAAAGTCTTAATTGGCAGTGTTAATATTAAACCCAGGCAGTGTCCCATCAACATGGTTCCATAATGAGTATATTTTACTCTATGCTTCCAGATTGAAGGGTCTGTGGCTGGAAAAAATGGTAGGTGACTGGTTAATACTGGCTCCTCCAGCAGAAGTGAGGACATGGGCTTTGTTTCCAGCATCTACATAGAGCTTCGGTGCAAGGCACTATTCTCTCTTGGCCTGGTAGTATGCCCTGGTAGCAGCCCTCCTTGGCAGATATCCCATGAATGTGGCAATGCTTCCATCTTCTTTCTGTGTATCACATTCATGTGTGAGGCATGTGAAGGACAGAAGAAGCCATCAGAGACACTGGAATTGCAGTTACAGATGGCTGTCGGCTGCGGTGTAGTTTCTGCGAACCAAGCACGGGCCCTAAGGAAGAGTCGAATGTTCCCTTGACCATTTGACCACACCATTCATGCTGTGGACGATATAGGTGTGTCAGCTAATGTGTGTATGTGTATGTGTCAGGTTAGTTTTGATGCCATAGTAATGCCTTCCATTATCCGGCCATAATAAAAACTCTCCTGAGTTCCATGGGTATCATCTCATGGATGGCAGGCCATTTATATCCATCCCGGTTCCTACAAGGATATGAAGCCTGCCAAAGTCAGTGGATATTTAAAGCACTACCTGTATAATCATTTGTTTTCTTGTTCTTAATTAATTATCATACTCCATCATTTCATATTTAGTAGAATTAATCTGTCGGGATGCCTGCATCTATCACTCATTATACACTGAATCAGGAAAGGTGTGTATCTGTTGTAGTTGTAAATGCAATGCACATAAAGAAAAACAATAATATTAAGAAATTGAACTTTTCATTGTATATTTGTTGTGTTACGTGTAAGAGTACTCGAACATAACAGTGCCTGTCCAGTCCTGAAGGAAAGGTTGGCATACCATGCAGACAGGACGTGAATGCTGAATCTCTAGTTGTTCTTAAAGGCTGATAAGGCAAGATTGCCTAAGAACCAGCTGTACATGTCACCAGCACACTTCAAACCCATATGTGTTCTATCGAAATTCTCCCAAGTCTGAGGCTGCTTTAGTCACCGTGATGAGCATTGCTATCGTATTCCTGTCGCCCTGTATTCTATCCCGACAAGGGGAGTGGGACATGTCAGTGGTATTTGGATTGGGAAACCTCCTGAAAATAAAGGGAGAACTCATGAATTTTCCTGGTTTAACTTCTAGGTGAGCCAGTGTACTCAACATTGGAGTCCGGGAAGAGTGCTACCAAACACGACCCCGTGGTAAGTTTTGGGCACTGGCATCTACCCGTGTTTCCACAAGGAGTTTCTTGGTTTCATCAGAACAAGATTTGAGCTCTTGTGTGTTGTGATATTTATTAAGTATACTTGCACCTAGCATTACTACTCTTTGTTGACTTGTAGCCTTCTGTGAAATCGTACCGATCACGGGCCACGGATTGATGGCCCACATGTTCCTAGCATTTCGCAGGTTCAGGCAGGAGCATGGTATTTTCAAAGCCTGCCTGGGCTATATGGACAGAATGCGCCTTCAAAACCTGGTAGAACTGAATAGGCATACACTATTAAAAGCACTCACTGCTCTTCTGAAGGACCTGGATTTGATTCCCAGGAACTCTGTGGTGGCTCACCACCCATCTTAACTCCAGTTCAAGGGATGTGATGTCCTATTCTGTCCTTCAAGAACAGTGACTGAAAAGAGCATGCAGACATACATGCACTCAAAAATGCCCTTTATATGAAATGAAAAAAAAAATGCTAACAAAAACAACAGAAAAAAATATAAAAAAAAAAAACTGATATCTCCCACATCAACTTTTACAACTTTTAGATGACATTCCAAACTTGTTTAATTGCAATGCTCTATTTCAGACTTCCTTCCTGCAAATCATACTGGAATCTTAATTTGTATCTATATTACATTTCACATACAGCCTTGATTTTGTTCATTGTGAACATGTCCTCGTCTCAACAGTTTTCCCATTTGTGTGTGTCTGATAAAAAGTGTCTTTATTTTTCCACTCCAGGAAGGTTTTTCCATTAGAAATGATTCCAGTCTTCGATCCCACTGTATTAAAAATATGGACACACTGATGGATATACCACAATCTGAACTCTAGTCCATGTATTCAAGGCCATTGGCTCTACCTACCTCCTGGTGCATATCTATTTCATAAAGGGTCTATCTTTCTAGATCAGCATGAACTGTGTTTTTGGTTGAGAGTGAGCTAGGTAGAGTGTAACTACTATGTTTATTGATTTGTGCTGACCTAGTAAACCTAGATAGGGGAGTGAATAGGTGGCACCTACACACCAGTGGAAACCTGGGGCTGTCCATGGATTGCTGGAATGTCATGGAATGCTTTCTTCTGTGCCTGACATTCTCAGGAAAGGAGTAGTGAAGCCAACTACCTCACTGACAGCATATTGTCACTCTGTTACAGGAGACACATTTGCCCACCTCTGGCTATGGTGCACATGATGCAGCTGGCCATGACTTGACTCCTCCACTTGCTCCTGAGCTTAGAAGACCCGAGGGCCCTGGCTTTGCAGTGGATCCAAGAGGCCAGATCCCACCACCCCCTCCTCCAGGAAACATCTGTGGAGGTCCTGGATGGCATGTCCCACCAGGGGACTTTGTGGGCCCACCGTTTCCTCCAATGCCAGGTAGGTTTTGTTTTAAAAGTCTTGAGTATGTTTCAATGTTGATCTGTGCTTTCCTTAAAATTTGGTTCTAGATTCTGTGAGAAACAGTGGCCAGAACCAACTTGATAGGGAAAGTGTCGTGAGGGATCTCAGTTTACGGTCCAACAGTCTATGAGGTCAAGGCTTCACCTTGATACACATTATGGAATTTTGAAAATGAATTGTGTTCTGCCAGGCCAGTAGAACAGTAAATTTCCAAGTTGTGTCTGTTTTTATTGCCTGTTTTTCTTTTTTTTCTCTCCACCTCACATGGTGAGCCTGTCCCGGAATTTTCTGTTCATCAGGCCTCCCTAATATCATAGATAGCCACATATATTTGATTCCCACGTGCGGAGAGGAAATTCCAGGGCCACACATGCCCATCTGCAAACCGTTTTCAGATTAAATTTCTGTGTCTTCATTGATGAGAATGTAACGGGGCCAAATAGAGCAATGACTCGATGTTTTGGCTAAAAATTCCAGAGTCAATTACTTCAAACTTTTTCCCCAAATTCATTGTTCCCACCCAATCATGTTTAAAATCTAAAATACATTTACTATTTTGTTGCTCTGAATCATGTATCCATGAGTCTATAACATGAAGAAGAAGAAGAACAAATCAGTGCTCCTAGGTGTCTCCTCTCTGCCTTGGCCTCTGGTTTTATGCTCCTAGGTGAAATATATGCCTTTTTTGGGGTGCAAGTGCTTTCTCTGCCATTACAGGGAATTTCAATTTTAGGATGTCAGGTTGGTCTCATGATAGAACTCTGAATTCTGAAAGTTTACTCCATTGAAAAGCTCTTTTACAGTAAGACTTCAGTGCACTGAGATATCATATAGCTCTTTAGATAGGACAAATGCACCTGAAAGTGTTAGTGATGTTATTTCTTATTAATGCTATGTACTTAACAAGTACATATTTCGACTCAAGATTTATTCGTTTGATCATGTATTGTGGTGTTGAGTTGGGCCCATCAAAAACATGGTCTGGACCTTTCGGTTGCATAAGTGAACTGTACAGGGGTTCAACTTCACTGTCCTACTCCTAAATCTTGGGTCATGAGAAACGTGGAGGTGCCGAGTCGCATTCCATCTTACTTTCCCCAAAGAGGCACAGTGGCCCCACTCACACATCATGAAAGTATATATGAGCCCCCAGCAGACCCGATTCCCCCTTCCCAACAACCAGCTCCCGAACGTGCAAACTGCACCTTGCAGGCACCTCCTGAAACACAAGGAGACCTGGCACTTTCCATGGCAGTCAGTTCTTCTCATTGGCTGTTTAGGCGACTTCTGTTCCTTCTGCACTGCTGCTGTTGCTCAGTTGGAAGCCTAGTGCATTTAGAATTTCAGATTAGTTTTTGGAAAGGAAGTGTGATATGATTACTAATCTTATGAGTAAGTTATTTCCCTTTGATTTCAATATGAATAGTATCTTTTAATTGGATTATTATGTCTAATATGATCCTGTTTGCTATGCCTGCAGTCTTGGTATTGGGAATATCTTCACCACTACTATCTATTTCTTTAGACCAGGAATGTGTAGAAACATCTGGTTCCAGACAAACGTATAGGTACCTGCAGCTATAATCACTCAAGATTTAATTTAAGTAAAGTCTTATTTGGCAGTGTTAATATTAAACCCAGGCCATGTCCCATCAACATGGTTCCAGAATGAGTATATTTTACTCTATGCTTCCAGATTGAAGGGTCTGTGGCTGGAAAAAATGGTAGGTGACTGGTTAATACTGGCTCCTCCCGCAGAACTGAGGACATGGGCTTTGTTTCCAGCATCTACATAGAGCTTCGGTGCAAGGCACTATTCTCTCTTGGCCTGGTAGTATGCCCTGGTAGCAGCCCTCCTTGGCAGATATCCCATGAATGTGGCAATGCTTCCATCTTCTTTCTGTGTATCACATTCATGTGTGAGGCATTTGAAGGACAGAAGAAGCCATCAGAGACCCTGGAATTGCAGTTACAGATGGTGTCGGCTGCGGTGTATTTTCTGCGAACCAAGCACGGGCCCTAAGGAAGAGTCGAATGTTCCCTTGACCATTTGACCACACCATTCATGCTGTGGACGATATAGGTGTGTCAGCTAATGTGTGTATGTGTATGTGTCAGTTTAGTTTTGATGCCATAGTAATGCCTTCCATTATCCGGCCATAATAAAATCTTTCCTGAGTTCCATGGGTATCATCTCATGGATGGCCATTTATATCCATCCCGGTTCCTACAACGATATGAAGCCTGCCGAAGTCAGTGGATATTTAAAGCACTACCTGTATAATCATTTGTTTTCTTGTTCTTAATTAATTATCATACTCCATCATTTCATATTTAGTAGAATTAATCTGTCGTGATGCCTGCTTCTATCACTCATTATACACTGAATCAGGAAAGGTGTGTATCTGTTGTAGTTATAAATGCAATGCACATAAAGAAAAAAAATAATATTAAGAAATTGAACTTTTCATTGTATATTTGTTGTGTTACGTGTAAGAGTACTCGAACATAACAGTGCCTGTCCAGTCCTGAAGGAAAGGTTGGCATACCATGCAGACAGGACGTGAATGCTGAATCTCTAGTTGTCCTTAAAGGCTGATAAGGCAAGACTGCCTAAGAACCAGCTGTACATGTCACCCGCACACTTCAAACCCATATGTGTTCAATCGAAATTCTCCCAAGTCTGAGGCTGCTTTTGTCACCGTGATGAGCATTGCTATGGTATTCCTGTCGCCCTGTATTCTATCCCGACAAGGGGAGTGGGACATGTCAGTGGTATGTGGATTGGGAAACCTCCTGAAAATAAAGGGAGAACTCATGAATTTTCCTGGTTTAACTTCTAGGTGAGCCAGTGTACTCAACATTGGAGTCCGGGGAAGAGTGCTACCAAACACGACCCCGTGGTAAGTTTTGGGCACTGGCATCTACCCATGGATCCACAAGGAGTTTCTTGGTTTCATCAGAACAAGATTTGAGCTCTTGTGTGTTGTGATATTTATTAAGTATACTTGCACCTAGCATTACTACTGTTTGTTGACTTGTAGCCTTCTGTGAAATCGTACCGATCACGGGCCACGGATTGATGGCCCACATGTTCCTAGCATTTCGCAGGTTCAGGCAGGAGCATGGTATTTTCAAAGCCTGCCTGGGCTATATGGACAGAATGCGCCTTCAAAACCTGGTAGAACTGAATAGGCATACACTATTAAAAGCACTCACTGCTCTTCTGAAGGACCTGGATTTGATTCCAAGGTACTCTCTGGTGGCTCACCACCCATCTTAACTCCAGTTCAAGGGATGTGATGTCCTATTCTGTCCTTCAAGAACAGTGACTAAAAACACCATGCAGACATACATGCACTCAAAAATGCCCTTTCTATGAAATGAAAAAAAAATGCTAACAAAAACAACAAGAAAAAAAAAAAAAAAAAAACTGATATCTCCCACATCAACATTTACAACTTTTAGATGACATTCCAAACTTGTTTACTTGCAATGCTCTAATTCAGACTTCCTTCCTGCAAATCATACTGGAATCTTAATTTGTATCTATATTACATTTCACATACAGCCTTGATTTTGTTCATTGTGAAAATGTCCTCGTCTCAACAGTTTTCCCATTTGTGTGTGTCTGATAAAAAGTGTCTTTATGTTTCCACTCCAGGAAGGTTTTTCCATTAGAAATGATTCCAGTCTTCGATCCCACTGTATTAAAAATGTGGCCACATACTGACAGGACTATACCACAATCTGAACTCTAGTCCATGTATTCAAGGCCATTGGCTCTACCTACCTCCTGGTGCATATCTATTTCATAAAGGGTCTGTCTTTCAAGATCAGCATGAACTGTGTTTTTGGTTGAGAGTGAGCTAGGGAGAGTGTAACTACCATGTTTATTGATTTGTGCTGACCTAGTAAACCTAGATAGGGGAGCAAATACGCGGCACCTACACACCAGTGGAATCCTGGGGCTTTCCATGGATTTCTGGAATGTCATGGAATGCTTTCTTCTGTGCCTGACATTCTCAGGAAAGGAGTAGTGAAGCCAACTACCTCACTGACAGCATATTGTCACTCTGTTACAGGAGACACATTTGCCCACCTCTGGCTATGGTGCACATAATGCAACTGGCCATGACTTGACTCCTCCACTTGGTCCTGAGCTTAGAGGACCCGAGGGCCCTGCCTTTGCAGTGGATCCAAGAGGCCAGATCCCACCACCCCCTCCTCCAGGAAACATCTGTGGAGGTCCTGGATGGCATGTCCCACCAGGGGACTTTGTGGGCCCACCGTTTCCTCCAATGCCAGGTAGGTTTTGTTTTAAAAGTCTTGAGTATGTTTCAATGTTGATCTGTGCTTTCCTTAAAATTTGGTTCTAGATTCTGTGAGAAACAGTGGCCAGAACCAACTTGATAGGGAAAGGGTCGTGAGGGATCTCAGTTTACGGTCCAACAGTCTATGATGTCAAGGCTTCACCTTGATACACATTATGGAATTTTGAAAATGAATTGTGTTCTGCCAGGCCAGTAGAACAGTAAATTTCCAAGTTGTGTCTGTTTTTATTGCCTGTTTTTCTTTGTTTCTCTCCACCTCACATGGTGAGCCTGTCCCGGAATTTTCTGTTCATCAGGCCTCGCTAATATCATAGATAGCCACATATATTTGATTTCCCAGGTGCGGAGAGTAAATTCCTGGGCCACACATGCCTATCTGCAAACCGTTTTCAGATGAAATTTCTGTGTCTTCATTGATGAGAATGTAACCAGGCCAATATAGCATGTAATGACTCGATGTTTTGGCTAAAAATTCCAGAGTCAATTACTTCAAAGTTTATCCCCAAAGTCATTGTTCCCACCCAATCATGGTTAAAATCTAAAATACATTTTCTATTTTGTTGCTCTGAATCATGTATCCATGTGTCTATAACATGAAGAAGAAGAAGAAGAAGAAGAACCAATCAGTGCTCCTAGGTGTCTCCTCTCTGCCATGGCCTCTAGTCTTATGCTCCTACGTGAATGATATGCCTTTTTTGGGGTGCAAGTGCTTTCTCTGACATTACAGGGAATTTCACTTTTGGGATGTCAGGTTGGTCTCATGATAGGAATGTGAATTGTGAAAGTTTACTCCATTGAAAAGCTCTTTTACACTAAGACCAGTGCACTAGATCTTATATAGCTCTTTAGATAGGACAAATGCACCTGAAAGTGTTAGTGATGTTATTTCTTATTAATGCTATGTACTTAACAAGTACATATTTCCACTCAAGATTTACTCATTTGATCATGTATTGTGGTGTTGAGTTGGGCCCATCAAAACATGGTCTGGAGCTTTTGGTTGCATAAGTGAACTGTACAGGGGTTCAACTTCACTGTCGTACTATTAAATCTTGGATCCTGAGAAACGTGGAGGTGCCGAGTCGCATTCCATCTTACTTTCCCCAAAGAGGCACAGTGGCCCCACTCACACATCATGAAAGTATATATGAGCCCCCAGCAGACTCGATTCCCCCTTCCCAACAAACAGCTCCCGAACGTGCAAACTGCACCTGCAGGCACCTCCTGAAACACAAGGAGACCTGGCACTTTCCATGGCAGTCAGTTCTTCTCATTGGCTGTTTAGGCGACTGCTGTTCCTTCTGCACTGCTGCTGTTGCTCAGTTGGATGCCTAGTGCAATTAGAATTTCAGATTAGTTTTTGGAAAGGAAGTGTGATATGATTACTAATCTTATGAGTAAGTTATTTCCCTTTGATTTCAATATGGATAGTATCTTTTAATTGGATTATTATGTGCAGTCTCTGTATTGGGGATATCTTCACCACTACTATCTATTTCTTTAGACCAGGAATGTGTAGAAACATCTGGTTCCAGGCAAACGAATAGGTACCTGCAGCTATAGTCACTTAAGTTTTAATTGAAGTAAAGTCTTAATTGGCAGTGTTAATATTAAACCCAGGCAGTGTCCCATCAACATGGTTCCATAATGAGTATATTTTACTCTATGCTTCCAGATTGAAGGGTCTGTGGCTGGAAAAAATGGTAGGTGACTGGTTAATACTGGCTCCTCCAGCAGAAGTGAGGACATGGGCTTTGTTTCCAGCATCTACATAGAGCTTCGGTGCAAGGCACTATTCTCTCTTGGCCTGGTAGTATGCCCTGGTAGCAGCCCTCCTTGGCAGATATCCCATGAATGTGGCAATGCTTCCATCTTCTTTCTGTGTATCACATTCATGTGTGAGGCATGTGAAGGACAGAAGAAGCCATCAGAGACACTGGAATTGCAGTTACAGATGGCTGTCGGCTGCGGTGTAGTTTCTGCGAACCAAGCACGGGCCCTAAGGAAGAGTCGAATGTTCCCTTGACCATTTGACCACACCATTCATGCTGTGGACGATATAGGTGTGTCAGCTAATGTGTGTATGTGTATGTGTCAGGTTAGTTTTGATGCCATAGTAATGCCTTCCATTATCCGGCCATAATAAAAACTCTCCTGAGTTCCATGGGTATCATCTCATGGATGGCAGGCCATTTATATCCATCCCGGTTCCTACAAGGATATGAAGCCTGCCAAAGTCAGTGGATATTTAAAGCACTACCTGTATAATCATTTGTTTTCTTGTTCTTAATTAATTATCATACTCCATCATTTCATATTTAGTAGAATTAATCTGTCGGGATGCCTGCATCTATCACTCATTATACACTGAATCAGGAAAGGTGTGTATCTGTTGTAGTTGTAAATGCAATGCACATAAAGAAAAACAATAATATTAAGAAATTGAACTTTTCATTGTATATTTGTTGTGTTACGTGTAAGAGTACTCGAACATAACAGTGCCTGTCCAGTCCTGAAGGAAAGGTTGGCATACCATGCAGACAGGACGTGAATGCTGAATCTCTAGTTGTTCTTAAAGGCTGATAAGGCAAGATTGCCTAAGAACCAGCTGTACATGTCACCAGCACACTTCAAACCCATATGTGTTCTATCGAAATTCTCCCAAGTCTGAGGCTGCTTTAGTCACCGTGATGAGCATTGCTATCGTATTCCTGTCGCCCTGTATTCTATCCCGACAAGGGGAGTGGGACATGTCAGTGGTATTTGGATTGGGAAACCTCCTGAAAATAAAGGGAGAACTCATGAATTTTCCTGGTTTAACTTCTAGGTGAGCCAGTGTACTCAACATTGGAGTCCGGGGAAGAGTGCTACCAAACACGACCCCGTGGTAAGTTTTGGGCACTGGCATCTACCCGTGTTTCCACAAGGAGTTTCTTGGTTTCATCAGAACAAGATTTGAGCTCTTGTGTGTTGTGATATTTATTAAGTATACTTGCACCTAGCATTACTACTCTTTGTTGACTTGTAGCCTTCTGTGAAATCGTACCGATCACGGGCCACGGATTGATGGCCCACATGTTCCTAGCATTTCGCAGGTTCAGGCAGGAGCATGGTATTTTCAAAGCCTGCCTGGGCTATATGGACAGAATGCGCCTTCAAAACCTGGTAGAACTGAATAGGCATACACTATTAAAAGCACTCACTGCTCTTCTGAAGGACCTGGATTTGATTCCCAGGAACTCTGTGGTGGCTCACCACCCATCTTAACTCCAGTTCAAGGGATGTGATGTCCTATTCTGTCCTTCAAGAACAGTGACTGAAAAGAGCATGCAGACATACATGCACTCAAAAATGCCCTTTATATGAAATGAAAAAAAAAATGCTAACAAAAACAACAGAAAAAAATAAAAAAAAAAAAACTGATATCTCCCACATCAACTTTTACAACTTTTAGATGACATTCCAAACTTGTTTAATTGCAATGCTCTATTTCAGACTTCCTTCCTGCAAATCATACTGGAATCTTAATTTGTATCTATATTACATTTCACATACAGCCTTGATTTTGTTCATTGTGAACATGTCCTCGTCTCAACAGTTTTCCCATTTGTGTGTGTCTGATAAAAAGTGTCTTTATTTTTCCACTCCAGGAAGGTTTTTCCATTAGAAATGATTCCAGTCTTCGATCCCACTGTATTAAAAATATGGACACACTGATGGATATACCACAATCTGAACTCTAGTCCATGTATTCAAGGCCATTGGCTCTACCTACCTCCTGGTGCATATCTATTTCATAAAGGGTCTATCTTTCTAGATCAGCATGAACTGTGTTTTTGGTTGAGAGTGAGCTGGGTAGAGTGTAACTACTATGTTTATTGATTTGTGCTGACCTAGTAAACCTAGATAGGGGAGTGAATAGGTGGCACCTACACACCAGTGGAAACCTGGGGCTGTCCATGGATTGCTGGAATGTCATGGAATGCTTTCTTCTGTGCCTGACATTCTCAGGAAAGGAGTAGTGAAGCCAACTACCTCACTGACAGCATATTGTCACTCTGTTACAGGAGACACATTTGCCCACCTCTGGCTATGGTGCACATGATGCAGCTGGCCATGACTTGACTCCTCCACTTGCTCCTGAGCTTAGAGGACCCGAGGGCCCTGGCTTTGCAGTGGATCCAAGAGGCCAGATCCCACCACCCCCTCCTCCAGGAAACATCTGTGGAGGTCCTGGATGGCATGTCCCACCAGGGGACTTTGTGGGCCCACCGTTTCCTCCAATGCCAGGTAGGTTTTGTTTTAAAAGTCTTGAGTATGTTTCAATGTTGATCTGTGCTTTCCTTAAAATTTGGTTCTAGATTCTGTGAGAAACAGTGGCCAGAACCAACTTGATAGGGAAAGTGTCGTGAGGGATCTCAGTTTACGGTCCAACAGTCTATGATGTCAAGGCTTCACCTTGATACACATTATGGAATTTTGAAAATGAATTGTGTTCTGCCAGGCCAGTAGAACAGTAAATTTCCAAGTTGTGTCTGTTTTTATTGCCTGTTTTTCTTTTTTTCTCTCCACCTCACATGGTGAGCCTGTCCCGGAATTTTCTGTTCATCAGGCCTCCCTAATATCATAGATAGCCACATATATTTGATTCCCACGTGCGGAGAGGAAATTCCAGGGCCACACATGCCCATCTGCAAACCGTTTTCAGATTAAATTTCTGTGTCTTCATTGATGAGAATGTAACGGGGCCAAATAGAGCAATGACTCGATGTTTTGGCTAAAAATTCCAGAGTCAATTACTTCAAACTTTTTCCCCAAATTCATTGTTCCCACCCAATCATGTTTAAAATCTAAAATACATTTACTATTTTGTTGCTCTGAATCATGTATCCATGAGTCTATAACATGAAGAAGAAGAAGAACAAATCAGTGCTCCTAGGTGTCTCCTCTCTGCCTTGGCCTCTGGTTTTATGCTCCTAGGTGAAATATATGCCTTTTTTGGGGTGCAAGTGCTTTCTCTGCCATTACAGGGAATTTCAATTTTAGGATGTCAGGTTGGTCTCATGATAGAACTCTGAATTCTGAAAGTTTACTCCATTGAAAAGCTCTTTTACAGTAAGACTTCAGTGCACTGAGATATCATATAGCTCTTTAGATAGGACAAATGCACCTGAAAGTGTTAGTGATGTTATTTCTTATTAATGCTATGTACTTAACAAGTACATATTTCGACTCAAGATTTATTCGTTTGATCATGTATTGTGGTGTTGAGTTGGGCCCATCAAAAACATGGTCTGGACCTTTCGGTTGCATAAGTGAACTGTACAGGGGTTCAACTTCACTGTCCTACTCCTAAATCTTGGGTCATGAGAAACGTGGAGGTGCCGAGTCGCATTCCATCTTACTTTCCCCAAAGAGGCACAGTGGCCCCACTCACACATCATGAAAGTATATATGAGCCCCCAGCAGACCCGATTCCCCCTTCCCAACAACCAGCTCCCGAACGTGCAAACTGCACCTTGCAGGCACCTCCTGAAACACAAGGAGACCTGGCACTTTCCATGGCAGTCAGTTCTTCTCATTGGCTGTTTAGGCGACTTCTGTTCCTTCTGCACTGCTGCTGTTGCTCAGTTGGAAGCCTAGTGCATTTAGAATTTCAGATTAGTTTTTGGAAAGGAAGTGTGATATGATTACTAATCTTATGAGTAAGTTATTTCCCTTTGATTTCAATATGAATAGTATCTTTTAATTGGATTATTATGTCTAATATGATCCTGTTTGCTATGCCTGCAGTCTTGGTATTGGGAATATCTTCACCACTACTATCTATTTCTTTAGACCAGGAATGTGTAGAAACATCTGGTTCCAGACAAACGTATAGGTACCTGCAGCTATAATCACTCAAGATTTAATTTAAGTAAAGTCTTATTTGGCAGTGTTAATATTAAACCCAGGCCATGTCCCATCAACATGGTTCCAGAATGAGTATATTTTACTCTATGCTTCCAGATTGAAGGGTCTGTGGCTGGAAAAAATGGTAGGTGACTGGTTAATACTGGCTCCTCCCGCAGAACTGAGGACATGGGCTTTGTTTCCAGCATCTACATAGAGCTTCGGTGCAAGGCACTATTCTCTCTTGGCCTGGTAGTATGCCCTGGTAGCAGCCCTCCTTGGCAGATATCCCATGAATGTGGCAATGCTTCCATCTTCTTTCTGTGTATCACATTCATGTGTGAGGCATTTGAAGGACAGAAGAAGCCATCAGAGACCCTGGAATTGCAGTTACAGATGGTGTCGGCTGCGGTGTATTTTCTGCGAACCAAGCACGGGCCCTAAGGAAGAGTCGAATGTTCCCTTGACCATTTGACCACACCATTCATGCTGTGGACGATATAGGTGTGTCAGCTAATGTGTGTATGTGTATGTGTCAGTTTAGTTTTGATGCCATAGTAATGCCTTCCATTATCCGGACATAATAAAATCTTTCCTGAGTTCCATGGGTATCATCTCATGGATGGCAGGCCATTTATATCCATCCCGGTTCCTACAACGATATGAAGCCTGCCGAAGTCAGTGGATATTTAAAGCACTACCTGTATAATCATTTGTTTTCTTGTTCTTAATTAATTATCATACTCCATCATTTCATATTTAGTAGAATTAATCTGTCGTGATGCCTGCTTCTATCACTCATTATACACTGAATCAGGAAAGGTGTGTATCTGTTGTAGTTATAAATGCAATGCACATAAAGAAAAAAAATAATATTAAGAAATTGAACTTTTCATTGTATATTTGTTGTGTTACGTGTAAGAGTACTCGAACATAACAGTGCCTGTCCAGTCCTGAAGGAAAGGTTGGCATACCATGCAGACAGGACGTGAATGCTGAATCTCTAGTTGTCCTTAAAGGCTGATAAGGCAAGACTGCCTAAGAACCAGCTGTACATGTCACCCGCACACTTCAAACCCATATGTGTTCAATCGAAATTCTCCCAAGTCTGAGGCTGCTTTTGTCACCGTGATGAGCATTGCTATGGTATTCCTGTCGCCCTGTATTCTATCCCGACAAGGGGAGTGGGACATGTCAGTGGTATGTGGATTGGGAAACCTCCTGAAAATAAAGGGAGAACTCATGAATTTTCCTGGTTTAACTTCTAGGTGAGCCAGTGTACTCAACATTGGAGTCCGGGAAGAGTGCTACCAAACACGACCCCGTGGTAAGTTTTGGGCACTGGCATCTACCCATGGATCCACAAGGAGTTTCTTGGTTTCATCAGAACAAGATTTGAGCTCTTGTGTGTTGTGATATTTATTAAGTATACTTGCACCTAGCATTACTACTGTTTGTTGACTTGTAGCCTTCTGTGAAATCGTACCGATCACGGGCCACGGATTGATGGCCCACATGTTCCTAGCATTTCGCAGGTTCAGGCAGGAGCATGGTATTTTCAAAGCCTGCCTGGGCTATATGGACAGAATGCGCCTTCAAAACCTGGTAGAACTGAATAGGCATACACTATTAAAAGCACTCACTGCTCTTCTGAAGGACCTGGATTTGATTCCAAGGTACTCTCTGGTGGCTCACCACCCATCTTAACTCCAGTTCAAGGGATGTGATGTCCTATTCTGCCCTTCAAGAACAGTGACTAAAAACACCATGCAGACATACATGCACTCAAAAATGCCCTTTCTATGAAATGAAAAAAAAATGCTAACAAAAACAACAGAAAAAAATAAAAAAAAAAAACTGATATCTCCCACATCAACATTTACAACTTTTAGATGACATTCCAAACTTGTTTACTTGCAATGCTCTAATTCAGACTTCCTTCCTGCAAATCATACTGGAATCTTAATTTGTATCTATATTACATTTCACATACAGCCTTGATTTTGTTCATTGTGAAAATGTCCTCGTCTCAACAGTTTTCCCATTTGTGTGTGTCTGATAAAAAGTGTCTTTATGTTTCCACTCCAGGAAGGTTTTTCCATTAGAAATGATTCCAGTCTTCGATCCCACTGTATTAAAAATGTGGCCACATACTGACAGGACTATACCACAATCTGAACTCTAGTCCATGTATTCAAGGCCATTGGCTCTACCTACCTCCTGGTGCATATCTATTTCATAAAGGGTCTGTCTTTCAAGATCAGCATGAACTGTGTTTTTGGTTGAGAGTGAGCTAGGGAGAGTGTAACTACCATGTTTATTGATTTGTGCTGACCTAGTAAACCTAGATAGGGGAGCAAATACGCGGCACCTACACACCAGTGGAATCCTGGGGCTTTCCATGGATTTCTGGAATGTCATGGAATGCTTTCTTCTGTGCCTGACATTCTCAGGAAAGGAGTAGTGAAGCCAACTACCTCACTGACAGCATATTGTCACTCTGTTACAGGAGACACATTTGCCCACCTCTGGCTATGGTGCACATAATGCAACTGGCCATGACTTGACTCCTCCACTTGGTCCTGAGCTTAGAGGACCCGAGGGCCCTGCCTTTGCAGTGGATCCAAGAGGCCAGATCCCACCACCCCCTCCTCCAGGAAACATCTGTGGAGGTCCTGGATGGCATGTCCCACCAGGGGACTTTGTGGGCCCACCGTTTCCTCCAATGCCAGGTAGGTTTTGTTTTAAAAGTCTTGAGTATGTTTCAATGTTGATCTGTGCTTTCCTTAAAATTTGGTTCTAGATTCTGTGAGAAACAGTGGCCAGAACCAACTTGATAGGGAAAGGGTCGTGAGGGATCTCAGTTTACGGTCCAACAGTCTATGATGTCAAGGCTTCACCTTGATACACATTATGGAATTTTGAAAATGAATTGTGTTCTGCCAGGCCAGTAGAACAGTAAATTTCCAAGTTGTGTCTGTTTTTATTGCCTGTTTTTCTTTGTTTCTCTCCACCTCACATGGTGAGCCTGTCCCGGAATTTTCTGTTCATCAGGCCTCGCTAATATCATAGATAGCCACATATATTTGATTTCCCAGGTGCGGAGAGTAAATTCCTGGGCCACACATGCCTATCTGCAAACCGTTTTCAGATGAAATTTCTGTGTCTTCATTGATGAGAATGTAACCAGGCCAATATAGCATGTAATGACTCGATGTTTTGGCTAAAAATTCCAGAGTCAATTACTTCAAAGTTTATCCCCAAAGTCATTGTTCCCACCCAATCATGGTTAAAATCTAAAATACATTTTCTATTTTGTTGCTCTGAATCATGTATCCATGTGTCTATAACATGAAGAAGAAGAAGAAGAAGAAGAACCAATCAGTGCTCCTAGGTGTCTCCTCTCTGCCATGGCCTCTAGTCTTATGCTCCTACGTGAATGATATGCCTTTTTTGGGGTGCAAGTGCTTTCTCTGACATTACAGGGAATTTCACTTTTGGGATGTCAGGTTGGTCTCATGATAGGAATGTGAATTGTGAAAGTTTACTCCATTGAAAAGCTCTTTTACACTAAGACCAGTGCACTAGATCTTATATAGCTCTTTAGATAGGACAAATGCACCTGAAAGTGTTAGTGATGTTATTTCTTATTAATGCTATGTACTTAACAAGTACATATTTCCACTCAAGATATACTCATTTGATCATGTATTGTGGTGTTGAGTTGGGCCCATCAAAACATGGTCTGGAGCTTTTGGTTGCATAAGTGAACTGTACAGGGGTTCAACTTCACTGTCGTACTATTAAATCTTGGATCCTGAGAAACGTGGAGGTGCCGAGTCGCATTCCATCTTACTTTCCCCAAAGAGGCACAGTGGCCCCACTCACACATCATGAAAGTATATATGAGCCCCCAGCAGACTCGATTCCCCCTTCCCAACAAACAGCTCCCGAACGTGCAAACTGCACCTGCAGGCACCTCCTGAAACACAAGGAGACCTGGCACTTTCCATGGCAGTCAGTTCTTCTCATTGGCTGTTTAGGCGACTGCTGTTCCTTCTGCACTGCTGCTGTTGCTCAGTTGGATGCCTAGTGCAATTAGAATTTCAGATTAGTTTTTGGAAAGGAAGTGTGATATGATTACTAATCTTATGAGTAAGTTATTTCCCTTTGATTTCAATATGGATAGTATCTTTTAATTGGATTATTATGTGCAGTCTCTGTATTGGGGATATCTTCACCACTACTATCTATTTCTTTAGACCAGGAATGTGTAGAAACATCTAGTTCCAGGCAAACGTATAGGTACCTGCAGCTATAGTCACTCAAGTCTTAATTGAAGTAAAGTCTTATTTGGCAGTGTTAATATTAAACCCAGGCAGTGTCCCATCAGCATGGTTCCATAATGAGTATATTTTACTCTGTGCTTCCAGATTGAATGGTCTGTGGCTGGAAAAAATGGTAGGTGACTGGTTAATACTGGCTCCTCCAGCAGAACTGAGGACATGGGCTTTGTTTCAAGCATCTACATAGAGCTTCGGTGCAAGGCACTATTCTCTCTTGGCCTGGTAGTATGCCTTGGTAGCAGCCCTCCTTGGCAGATATCCCAGGAATGTGGCAATGCTTCCATCTTCTTTCTGTGTATCACATTCATGTGTGAGGCATGTGAAGGACAGAAGAAGCCATCATAGACCCTGGAATTGCAGCTACAGATGGCTGTCGGCTGCGGTGTAGTTCTGTGAACCAAGCACGGGTCCTAAGGAAGAGTCGACTGTTCCCTTGACCATTTGACCACACCATTCATGCTGTGAACGATATAGGTGTGTCAGCTAATGTGTGTGTATGTGTATGTGTCAGGTTAGTTTTGATGCCATAGTAATGCCTTCCATTAACCGGCCATAATACAAACTCTCCTGAGTTCCATGGGTATCATCTCATAGATGGCAGGCCATTTATATCCATCCCGTTTCCTACAACGATATGAAGCCTGCCGAAGTCAGTGGATATTTAAACGACTACCTGTAAAATCATTTGTTTTCTTGTTCTTAATTAATTATCTTACTCCATCATTTCATATTTAGTAGATTTAATCTGTCGGGATGCCTGCTTCTGTCACTTATTATACACTGAATCAGGAAAGGTGTGTATCTGTTGTAGTTATTAATGCAATGGACATAAAAAAAATAATATTAACAAATTGAACTTTTCATTGTATATTTGTTGTGTTACGTATAAGAGTACTCGAACATAACAGTGCCTGTCCAGTTCTGAAGGAAAGGTTGGCATACCATGCAGACAGGACGTGAATTCTGAATCTCTAGTTGTTCTTTAAGGCTGATAAGGCAAGATTGCCTAAGAGCCAGCTGTACATGTCACCAGCACACTTCAAACCCATATGTGTTCTATCGAAATTCTCCCAAGTCTGAGGCTGCTTTTGTCACCGTGGTGAGCATTGCTCTCCTATTCCTGTCGCCCTGTATTCTATCCCGACAAGGGGAGTGGGACATGTCAGTGGTATATGGATTGGGAAACCTCCTGAAAATAAAGGGAGAACTCATGAATTTTCCTGGTTTAACTTCTAGGTGAGCCAGTGTACTCAACATTGGAGTCCGGGAAGAGTGCCACCAAACACGACCCCGTGGTAAGTTTTGGGCACTGGCATCTACCCGTGGATCCACAAGGAGTTTCTTGGTTTCATCAGAACAAGACTTGAGCTCTTGTGCGTTGTGATATTTATTAAGTATACTTGCACCTAGCATTACTACTCATTGTTGACTAGTAGCCTTCTGTGAAATCGTACAGATCACGGGCCAGGGATTGATGGCCCACATGTTCCTAGCATTTTGCAGGTTCAGGCAGGAGCATGGTATTTTCAAAGCCTGCCTGGGCTATATGGACAGAATGCGCCTTCAAAACCTGGTAGAACTGAAAAGGCATACACTATTAAAAGCACTCACTGCTCTTCTGAAGGACCGGGATTTGATTCCCAGAAACTCTGTGGTGGCTCACCACCCATCTTAACTCCAGTTCAAGGGATCTGATGTCCTATTCTGCCCTTCAAGAACAGTGAGTGAAAACAGCATGCAGACATACATGCAGTCAAAAATGCCCTTTATATGAAATGAAAAAAAAACATGCTAACAAAAACAACAGAAAAAAAATAAAAAAAAAAAAAAACTGATATCTCCCACATCAACTTTTACAACTTTTAGATGACATTCCAAACTTATTTACTTGCAATGCTCTATTTCAGACTTCCTTCCTGCAAATCATACTGGAATCTTAATTTGTATCTATATTACTTTTCACATACAGCCTTGATTTTGTTCATTTTGAACATGTCCTCATCTCAACATTTTTCCCATTTGTGTGTGTCTGCTAAAAAGTTACTTTATTTTTCCACTCCAGAAAGGTTTTTCCATTAGAGATGATTCCAGTCTTCGATCCCACTGTATTGACAATGTGGCCACATACCGACAGGACTATACCACTATCTGAACTCTAGTCCATGTATTCAAGGCCATTGGCTCTACCTACCTCCTGGTGCATATCTATTTCATAAAGAGTCTGTCTATCTAGATCAGCATGAACTGTGTTTTTGTTTGAGAGGGAGCTAGGGAGAGTGTAACTGCCATGTTTATTTATCTGTGCTGACCTAGTAAACCTAGTTAGGAGAGCGAATAGGCGGCAACTACACACCAGTGGAAAACCGGGGCTGTCCATGGATTGCTGGAATGTCATGGAATGCTTTCTTCTGTGCCTGACACTCCCAGGAAAGGAGTAGTGAAGCAGACTACCTCACTGACAGCATATTGTCACTCTGTTACAGGAGACACATTTGCCCACCTCTGGCTATGGTGCACATGATGCAGCTGGCCATGACTTGACTCATCCACTTGGTCCTGGGCTTAGAGGACCTGAGGGCCATGCCTTTGCAGTGGATCCAAGAGGCCAGATCCCACCACCCCCTCCTCCAGGAAACATCTGTGGAGGTCCTGGATGGTATGTCCCACCAGGGGACTTTGTGGGCCCACCGTTTCCTCCAATGCCAGGTAGGTTTTGTTTTAAAAGTCTTGAGTATGTTTCAATGTTGATCTGTGCTTTCCTTAAAATTTGGTTCTAGATTCTGTGAGAAACAGTGGCCAGAACCAACTTGATAGGGAAAGGGTCGTGTGGGATCTCAGGTTACGGTCCAACAGTCTATGATGTCAAGGCTTCACGTTGATACACATTATGGAATTTTGGAAATGAATTGTGTTCTGCCAGGCCAGTAGAACTGTAAATTTCCAAGTTGTGTCTGTTTTTATTGCCTGTTTTTCTTTTTTCCTCTCCACCTCACATGGTGAGCCTGTCCCAGAATTTTCTGTTCATCAGGCCTCCCTAATATCATAGATGGCCACATATATTTGATTCCCAGGTGCGGAGAGGAAATTCCTGGGCCCCACATGCCCATCTGCATACCGTTTTCAGATGAAATTTCTGTGTCTTCATTGATGAGAATGTAACCAGGCCAATATAGCATATAATGACTCGATGTTTTGGCTAAAAATTCCGGATTCAATTACTTCAAATTTTCCCCCAAACTCATTGGTCCCACCCAATCATGTTTAAAATCTAAAATACATTTACTATTTTGTTGCTCTGAATCATGTATCCATGTGTCTATAACATGAAGAAGAAGAAGAAGAAGAAGAAGAAGAAGAAGAAGAAGAAGAAGAAGAAGAAGAAGAAGAAGAAGAACCAATCAGTGCTCCTAGGTGTCTCCTCTCTGCCATGGCCTCTAGTCTTATGCTCCTGCGTGAATGATATGCCTTTTTTGGGGTGCAAGTGCTTTCTCTGACATTACAGGGAATTTCACTTTTGGGATGTCAGGTTGGTCTCATGATAGGAATGTGAATTGTGAAAGTTTACTCCATTGAAAAGCTCTTTTACACTAAGACCAGTGCACTAGATCTTATATAGCTCTTTAGATAGGACAAATGCACCTGAAAGTGTTAGTGATGTTATTTCTTATTAATGCTATGTACTTAACAAGTACATATTTCCACTCAAGATTTATTCGTTTGATCATGTATTGTGGTGTTGAGTTGGGCCCATCAAAAACATGGTCTGGAGCTTTTGGTTGCATAAGTGAACTGTACAGGGGTTCAACTTCACTGTCGTACTATTAAATCTTGGATCCTGAGAAACGTGGAGGTGCCGAGTCGCATTCCATCTTAATTTCCCCAAAGAGGCAAAGTGGCCCCACTCACACATCATGAAAGTATATATGAGCCCCCACCAGACTCGATTCCCCCTTCCCAACAACCAGCTCCCGAACGTGCAAACTGCACCTGCAGGCACCTCCTGAAACACAAGGAGACCTGGCACTTTCCATGGCAGTCAGTTCTTCTCATTGGCTGTTTAGGCGACTGCTGTTCCTTCTGCACTGCTGCTGTTGCTCAGTTGGAAGCCTAGTGCAATTAGAATTTCAGATTAGTTTTTGGAAAGGAAGTGTGATATGATTACTAATCTTATGAGTAAGTTATTTCCCTTTGATTTCAATATGGATATTATCTTTTAATTGGATTATTATGTCTAATATAATCCTGGTTGCTATGCCTGCATTCTCGGTATTGGAAATATCTTCACCACTACTATCTATTTCTTTAGACCAGGAATGTGTAGAAACATCTGGTTCCAGGCAAACGAATAGGTACCTGCAGCTATAGTCACTTAAGTTTTAATTGAAGTAAAGTCTTAATTGGCAGTGTTAATATTAAACCCAGGCAGTGTCCCATCAACATGGTTCCATAATGAGTATATTTTACTCTATGCTTCCAGATTGAAGGGTCTGTGGCTGGAAAAAATGGTAGGTGACTGGTTAATACTGGCTCCTCCAGCAGAAGTGAGGACATGGGCTTTGTTTCCAGCATCTACATAGAGCTTCGGTGCAAGGCACTATTCTCTCTTGGCCTGGTAGTATGCCCTGGTAGCAGCCCTCCTTGGCAGATATCCCAGGAATGTGGCAATGCTTCCATCTTCTTTCTGTGTATCACATTCATGTGTGAGGCATGTGAAGGACAGAAGAAGCCATCAGAGACCCTGGAATTGCAGCTACAGATGGCTGTCGGCTGCGGTGTAGTTCTGTGAACCAAGCACGGGTCCTAAGGAAGAGTTGACTGTTCCCTTGACCATTTGACCACACCATTCATGCTGTGAACGATATAGGTGTGTCAGCTAATGTGTGTGTATGTGTATGTGTCAGGTTAGTTTTGATGCCATAGTAATGCCTTCCATTAACCGGCCATAATACAAACTCTCCTGAGTTCCATGGGTATCATCTCATAGATGGCAGGCCATTTATATCCATCCCGTTTCCTACAACGATATGAAGCCTGCCGAAGTCAGTGGATATTTAAACGACTACCTGTAAAATCATTTGTTTTCTTGTTCTTAATTAATTATCTTACTCCATCATTTCATATTTAGTAGATTTAATCTGTCGGGATGCCTGCTTCTGTCACTTATTATACACTGAATCAGGAAAGGTGTGTATCTGTTGTAGTTATAAATGCAATGGACATAAAAAAAATAATATTAACAAATTGAACTTTTCATTGTATATTTGTTGTGTTACGTATAAGAGTACTCGAACATAACAGTGCCTGTCCAGTTCTGAAGGAAAGGTTGGCATACCATGCAGACAGGACGTGAATTCTGAATCTCTAGTTGTTCTTTAAGGCTGATAAGGCAAGATTGCCTAAGAGCCAGCTGTACATGTCACCAGCACACTTCAAACCCATATGTGTTCTATCGAAATTCTCCCAAGTCTGAGGCTGCTTTTGTCACCGTGATGAGCATTGCTCTCCTATTCCTGTCGCCCTGTATTCTATCCCGACAAGGGGAGTGGGACATGTCAGTGGTATATGGATTGGGAAACCTCCTGAAAATAAAGGGAGAACTCATGAATTTTCCTGGTTTAACTTCTAGGTGAGCCAGTGTACTCAACATTGGAGTCCGGGAAGAGTGCCACCAAACACGACCCCGTGGTAAGTTTTGGGCACTGGCATCTACCCGTGGATCCACAAGGAGTTTCTTGGTTTCATCAGAACAAGATTTGAGCTCTTGTGCATTGTGATATTTATTAAGTACACTTGCACCTAGCATTACTACTCATTGTTGACTAGTAGCCTTCTGTGAAATCGTACAGATCACGGGCCAGGGATTGATGGCCCACATGTTCCTAGCATTTTGCAGGTTCAGGCAGGAGCATGGTATTTTCAAAGCCTGCCTGGGCTATATGGACAGAATGCGCCTTCAAAACCTGGTAGAACTGAAAAGGCATACACTATTAAAAGCACTCACTGCTCTTCTGAAGGACCGGGATTTGATTCCCAGAAACTCTGTGGTGGCTCACCACCCATCTTAACTCCAGTTCAAGGGATGTGATGACCTATTCTGCCCTTCAAGAACAGTGACTGAGAACAGCATGCAGACATACATGCAGTAAAAAATGCCCATTATATGAAATGAAAAAAAAATGCTAACAAAAACAACAGAAAAAAATAAAAAAAAAAACTGATATCTCCCACATCAACTTTTACAACTTTTAGATGACATTCCAAACTTGTTTACTTGCAATGCTCTATTTCAGACTTCCTTCCTGCAAATCATACTGGTATCTTAATTTGTATCTATATTACTTTTCACATACAGCCATGATTTTGTTGATTTTGAACATGTCCTCATCTCAACAGTTTTCCCATTTGTGTGTGTCTGATAAAAAGTGTCTTTATTTTTCCACTCCAGAAAGGTTTTTCCATTAGAGATGATTCCAGTCTTCGATCCCACTGTATTGACAATGTGGCCCCATACCGACAGGACTATACCTCTATCTGAACTCTAGTCCATGTATTCAAGGCCATTGGCTCTACCTACCTCCTGGTGCATATCTATTTCATAAAGTGTCTGTCTATCTAGATCAGCATGAACTGTGTTTTTGTTTGAGAGGGAGCTAGGGAGAGTGTAACTGCCATGTTTATTGATCTGTGCTGACCTAGTAAACCTAGTTAGGAGAGCGAATAGGGGGCAACTACACACCAGTGGAAAACCGGGCTGTCCATGGATTGCTGGAATGTCATGGAATGCATTCTTCTGTGCCTGACACTCCCAGGAAAGGAGTAGTGAAGCAGACTACCTCACTGACAGCATATTGTCACCCTGTTACAGGACACACATTTGCCCACCACTGGCTATGGTGCACCTGATGCAGCTGGCCATGACTTGACTCCTCCACTTGGTCCTGGGCTTAGTGGACCTGAGGGCCATGGCTTTGCAGTGGATCCAAGAGGCCAGATCCCACCAACCCCTCCTCCAGGAAATATCTGTGGAGGTTATGGATGGTATGTCCCACCAGGGGACTTTGTGGGCCCACCGTTTCCTCCAATGCCAGGTAGGTTTTGTTTTAAAAGTCTTGAGTATGTTTCAATGTTGATCTGTGCTTTCCTTAAAATTTGGTTCTAGATTCTGTGAGAAACAGTAGACATAACCAACTTGATAGGGAAAGGGTCGTGAGGGATCTCAGTTTACAGTCCAACTGTCTATGATGTCAAGGCTTCACCTTGATACACATTATGGAATTTTGAAAATGAATTGTGTTCTGCCAGGCCAGTAAAACAGTAAATTTCCAAGTTGTGTCTGTTTTTATTGCCTGTTTTTCTTTTTTTCTCTCCACCTCACATGGTGAGCCTGTCCCGGAATTTTCTGTTCATCAGTCCTCCCTAATATCATAGATGGCCGCATATATTTGATTTCCCAGGTGCGGAGAGTAAATTCCTGGGCCACACATGCCTATCTGCAAACCGTTTTCAGATGAAATTTCTGTGTCTTCATTGATGAGAATGTAACCAGGCCAATATAGCATGTAATGACCCGATATTTGGCTAAAAATTCCAGAGTCAATTACTTCAAAGTTTATCCCCAAAGTCATTGTTCCCACCCAATCATGTTTAAAATCTAAAATACATTTATTATTTTGTTGCTCTGAATCATGTATCCATGTGTCCTTAACATGAAGAAAAAGAAGAAGAAGAAGAACCAGTCAGTGCTCCTAGGTGTCTCCTCTCTGCCATGGCCTCTAGTTTTATGCTCCTAGGTGAATGATATGCCTTTTTGGGGCTGCAAGTGCTTTCTCTGACATTACAGGGAATTTCAATTTTAGGATGTCAGGTTGTTCTCATTATAGGAATGTTAATTCTGAAAGTTTACTCCTTTGAAAAGCTCTTTTACATTAAGTCTTCAGTGCAATGAGATCTCATATATCTCTTTAGATAGGACAAGTGCACCTGAAAGTGTTAGTGATGTTATTTCTTATTAATGATATGTACTTAACAAGTACATATTTCGACACAAGATTTATTCGTTTGATCATGTATTGTGGTGTTGAGTTGGGCCCATCAAAAACATGGTCTGGAGCTTTTGGTTGCATAAGTGAACTGTACAGGGGTTCACCTTCACTGTCCTACTCCTAAATCTTGGATATTGAGAAACGTGGAGGTGCCGAGATGCATTCCATCTTAATATCCCCAAAGAGGCAAAGTGGCCCCACTCACACATCATGAAAGTATATATGAGCCCCCAGCAGACTCGATTCCCCCTTCCCAACAAACAGCTCCCGAATGTGCAAACTGCACCTGCAGGCACCTCATGAAACACAAGGAGACCTGGCACTTTCCATGGCAGTCAGTTCTTCTCATTGGCTGTTTAGGCGATTGCTGTTTCTTCTGCACTGCTGCTGTTGTTCAGTTGGAAGCCTAATGCAAATAGAATTTCAGATTAGTTTTTGAAAGGAAGTGTGATATGATTACTAATCTTATGAGTAAGTTATTTCCCTTTGATTTCAATATGGATAGTATCTTTTAATTGGATTATTATGTGCAGTCTCAGTATTGGGGATATCTTCACCACTACTATCTATTTCTTTAGACCAGGAATGTGTAGAAACATCTGGTTCCAGGCAAACTTATAGGTACCTGCATCTACAGTCACTCAAGTCTTAATTGAAGTAAAGTCTTATTTGGCAGTGTTAATATTAAACCCAGGCAGTGTCCCATCAGCATGGTTCCATAATGAGTATATTTTACTCTGTGCTTCCAGATTGAAGGGTCTGTGGCTGGAAAAAATGGTAGGTGACTGGTTAATACTTGCTCCTCCAGCAGAACTGAGGACATGGGCTTTGTTTCCAGAATCTACATAGAGCTTCGGTGCAAGGCACTATTCTCTCTTGGCCTGGTAGTATGCCCTGGTAGCAGCCCTCCTTGGCAGATATCCCATGAATGTGGCAATGCTTCCATCTTCTTTCTGTGTATCACATTCATGTGTGAGGCATGTGAAGGACAGAAGAAGCCATCAGAGACCCTGGAATTGCAGTTACAGATGGCTGTCGGCTGCGGTGTAGTTCTGTGAACAAAGCACGGGTCCTAAGGAAGAGTCAACTGTTCCCTTGACCATTTGACCACACCATTCATGCTGTGAACGATATAGGTGTGTCAGCTAATGTGTGTGTATGTGTATGTGTCAGGTTAGTTTTGATGCCATAGTAATGCCTTCCATTAACCGGCCATAATACAAACTCTCCTGAGTTCCATGGGTATCATCTCATAGATGGCAGGCCATTTATATCCATCCCGTTTCCTACAACGATATGAAGCCTGCCGAAGTCAGTGGATATTTAAACGACTACCTGTAAAATCATTTGTTTTCTTGTTCTTAATTAATTATCTTACTCCATCATTTCATATTTAGTAGATTTAATCTGTCGGAATGCCTGCTTCTGTCACTCATTATACACTGAATCAGGAAAGGTGTGTATCTGTTGTAGTTATAAATGCAATGGACATAAAAAAATAATATTAACAAATTGAACTTTTCATTGTATATTTGTTGTGTTACGTGTAAGAGTACTCGAACATAACAGTGCCTGTCCAGTTCTGAAGGAAAGGTTGGCATACCATGCAGACAGGACGTGAATGCTGAATCTCTAGTTGTTCTTTAAGGCTGATAAGGCAAGATTGCCTAAGAGCCAGCTGTACATGTCACCAGCACACTTCAAACCCATATGTGTTCTATCGAAATTCTCCCAAGTCTGAGGCTGCTTTTGTCACCGTGATGAGCATTGCTCTCCTATTCCTGTCGCCCTGTATTCTATCCCGACAAGGGGAGTGGGACATGTCAGTGGTATATGGATTGGGAAACCTCCTGAAAATAAAGGGAGAACTCATGAATTTTCCTGGTTTAACTTCTAGGTGAGCCAGTGTACTCAACATTGGAGTCCGGGAAGAGTGCCACCAAACACGACCCCGTGGTAAGTTTTGGGCACTGGCATCTAGCCGTGGATCCACAAGGAGTTTCTTGGTTTCATCAGAACAAGATTTGAGCTCTTGTGCGTTGTGATATTTATTAAGTATACTTGCACCTAGCATTACTACTCATTGTTGACTAGTAGCCTTCTGTGAAATCGTACAGATCACGGGCCAGGGATTGATGGCCCACATGTTCCTAGCATTTCGCAGGTTCAGGCAGGAGCATGGTATTTTCAAAGCCTGCCTGGGCTATATGGACAGAATGCGCCTTCAAAACCTGGTAGAACTGAAAAGGCATACACTATTAAAAGCACTCACTGCTCTTCTGAAGGACCGGGATTTGATTCCCAGAAACTCTGTGGTGGCTCACCACCCATCTTAACTCCAGTTCAAGGGATCTGATGTCCTATTCTGCCCTTCAAGAACAGTGAGTGAAAACAGCATGCAGACATACATGCAGTCAAAAATGCCCTTTATATGAAATGAAAAAAAACATGCTAACAAAAACAACAGAAAAAAATAAAAAAAAAAAACTGATATCTCCCACATCAACTTTTACAACTTTTAGATGACATTCCAAACTTATTTACTTGCAATGCTCTATTTCAGACTTCCTTCCTGCAAATCATACTGGAATCTTAATTTGTATCTATATTACTTTTCACATACAGCCTTGATTTTGTTCATTTTGAACATGTCCTCATCTCAACAGTTTTCCCATTTGTGTGTGTCTGATAAAAAGTGTCTTTATTTTTCCACTCCAGAAAGGTTTTTCCATTAGAGATGATTCCAGTCTTCGATCCCACTGTATTGACAATGTGGCCACATACCGACAGGACTATACCACTATCTGAACTCTAATCCATGTATTCAAGGCCATTGGCTCTACCTACCTCCTTGTGCATATCTACTTCATAAAGAGTCTGTCTATCTAGATCAGCATGAACTGTGTTTTTGTTTGAGAGGGAGCTAGGGAGAGTGTAACTGCCATGTTTATTGATCTGTGCTGACCTAGTAAACCTAGTTAGGAGAGCAAATAGGCGGCAACTACACACCAGTGGAAAACCGGGGCTGTCCATGGATTGCTGGAATGTCATGGAATGCTTTCTTCTGTGCCTGACACTCCCAGGAAAGGAGTAGTGAAGCAGACTACCTCACTGACAGCATATTGTCACTCTGTTACAGGAGACACATTTGCCCACCTCTGGCTATGGTGCACATGATGCAGCTGGCCATGACTTGACTCATCCACTTGGTCCTGGGCTTAGAGGACCTGAGGGCCATGCCTTTGCAGTGGATCCAAGAGGCCAGATCCCACCACCCCCCTCCTCCAGGAAACATCTGTGGAGGTCCTGGATGGTATGTCCCACCAGGGGACTTTGTGGGCCCACCGTTTCCTCCAATGCCAGGTAGGTTTTGTTTTAAAAGTCTTGAGTATGTTTCAATGTTGATCTGTGCTTTCCTTAAAATTTGGTTCTAGATTCTGTGAGAAACAGTGGCCAGAACCAACTTTATAGGGAAAGGGTCGTGTGGGATCTCAGGTTACGGTCCAACAGTCTATGATGTCAAGGCTTCACCTTGATACACATTATGGAATTTTGGAAATGAATTGTGTTCTGCCAGGCCAGGAGAACTGTAAATTTCCAAGTTGTGTCTGTTTTTATTGCCTGTTTTTCTTTTTTTCTCTCCACCTCACATGGTGACCCTGTCCCAGAATTTTCTGTTCATCAGGCCTCCCTAATATCATAGATGGCCACATATATTTGATTCCCAGGTGCAGAGAGGAAATTACTGGGCCCCACATGCCCATTTGCAAACCGTTTTCAGATGAAATTTCTGTGTCTTCATTGATGAGAATGTAACGAGGCCAATATAGCATATAATGACTCGATGTTTTGGCTAAAAATTCCGGATTCAATTACTTCAAAGTTTTCCCCCAAAGTCATTGTTCCCACCCAATCATGTTTAAAATCTAAAATTCATTTACTATTTTGTTGCTCTGAATCATGTATCCATGTGTCTATAACATGAAGAAGAAGAAGAAGAAGAAGAAGAAGAAGAAGAAGAAGAAGAAGAAGAAGAAGAAGAAGAAGAACCAATCAGTGCTCCTAGGTGTCTCCTCTCTGCCATGGCCTCTAGTCTTATGCTCCTGCGTGAATGATATGCCTTTTTTGGGGTGCAAGTGCTTTCTCTGACATTACAGGGAATTTCACTTTTGGGATGTCAGTTTGGTCTCATGATAGGAATGTGAATTGTGAAAGTTTACTCCATTGAAAAGCTCTTTTACACTAAGACCAGTGCACTAGATCTTATATAGCTCTTTAGATAGGACAAATGCACCTGAAAGTGTTAGTGATGTTATTTCTTATTAATGCTATGTACTTAACAAGTACATATTTCCACTCAAGATTTATTCGTTTGATCATGTATTGTGGTGTTGAGTTGGGCCCATCAAAAACATGGTCTGGAGCTTTTGGTTGCATAAGTGAACTGTACAGGGGTTCAACTTCACTGTTGTACTATTAAATCTTGGATCCTGAGAAACGTGGAGGTGCCGAGTCGCATTCCATCTTAATTTCCCCAAAGAGGCACAGTGGCCCCACTCACACATCATGAAAGTATATATGAGCCCCCACCAGACTCGATTCCCCCTTCCCAACAAACAGCTCCCGAACGTGCAAACTGCACCTGCAGGCACCTCCTGAAACACAAGGAGACCTGGCACTTTCCATGGCAGTCAGTTCTTCTCATTGGCTGTTTAGGCGACTGCTGTTCCTTCTGCACTGCTGCTGTTGCTCAGTTGGAAGCCTAGTGCAATTAGAATTTCAGATTAGTTTTTGGAAAGGAAGTGTGATATGATTACTAATCTTATGAGTAAGTTATTTCCCTTTGATTTCAATATGGATAGTATCTTTTAATTGGATTATTATGTGCAGTCTCAGTATTGGGGATATCTTCACCACTACTATCTATTTCTTTAGACCAGGAATGTGTAGAAACATCTGGTTCCAGGCAAACGTATAGGTACCTGCAGCTATAGTCACTCAAGTCTTAATTGAAGTAAAGTCTTATTTGGCAGTGTTAATATTAAACCCAGGCAGTGTCCCATCAGCATGGTTCCATAATGAGTATATTTTACTCTGTGCTTCCAGATTGAAGGGTCTGTGGCTGGAAAAAATGGTAGGTGACTGGTTAATACTGGCTCCTCCAGCAGAAATGAGTACATGGGCTTTGTTTCCAGCATCTACATAGAGCTTCGGTGCAAAGCACTATTCTCTCTTGGCCTGGTAGTATGCCTTGGTAGCAGCCCTCCTTGGCAGATATCCCAGGAATGTGGCAATGCTTCCATCTTCTTTCTGTGTATCACATTCATGTGTGAGGCATGTGAAGGACAGAAGAAGCCATCAGAGACCCTGGAATTGCAGTTACAGATGGCTGTCGGCTGCGGTGTAGTTCTGTGAACCAAGCACAGGTCCTAAGGAAGAGTCGACTGTTCCCTTGACCATTTGACCACACCATTCATGCTGTGAACGATATAGGTGTGTCAGCTAATGTGTGTGTATGTGTATGTGTCAGGTTAGTTTTGATGCCATAGTAATGCCTTCCATTAACCGGCCATAATACAAACTCTCCTGAGTTCCATGGGTATCACCTCATAGATGGCAGGCCATTTATATCCATCCCGTTTCCTACAACGATATGAAGCCTGCCGAAGTCAGTGGATATTTAAACGACTACCTGTAAAATCATTTGTTTTCTTGTTCTTAATTAATTATCTTACTCCATCATTTCATATTTAGTAGATTTAATCTGTCGGGATGCCTGCTTCTGTCACTCATTATACACTGAATCAGGAAAGGTGTGTATCTGTTGTTGTTATAAATGCAATGGACATAAAGAAAAAAAATAATATTAAGAAATTGAACTTTTCATTGTATATTTGTTGTGTTACGTGTAAGAGTACTCGAACATAACAGTGCCTGTCCAGTTCTGAAGGAAAGGTTGGCATACCATGCAGACAGGACGTGAATGCTGAATCTCTAGTTGTTCTTTAAGGCTGATAAGGCAAGATTGCCTAAGAGCCAGCTGTACATGTCACCAGCACACTTCAAACCCATATGTGTTCTATCGAAATTCTCCCAAGTCTGAGGCTGCTTTTGTCACCGTGATGAGCATTGCTCTCCTATTCCTGTCGCCCTGTATTCTATCCCGACAAGGGGAGTGGGACATGTCAGTGGTATATGGATTGGGAAACCTCCTGAAAATAAAGGGAGAACTCATGAATTTTCCTGGTTTAACTTCTAGGTGAGCCAGTGTACTCAACATTGGAGTCCGGGAAGAGTGCCACCAAACACGACCCCGTGGTAAGTTTTGGGCACTGGCATCTACCCGTGGATCCACAAGGAGTTTCTTGGTTTCATCAGAACAAGACTTGAGCTCTTCTGCGTTGTGATATTTATTAAGTATATTTGCACCTAGCATTACTACTCATTGTTGACTAGTAGCCTTCTGTGAAATCGTACAGATCACGGGGCCAGGGATTGATGGCCCACATGTTCCTAGCATTTCGCAGGTTCAGGCAGGAGCATGGTATTTTCAAAGCCTGCCTGGGCTATATGGACAGAATGCGCCTTCAAAACCTGGTAGAACTGAAAAGGCATACACTATTAAAAGCACTCACTGCTCTTCTGAAGGACCGGGATTTGATTCCCAGAAACTCTGTGGTGGCTCACCACCCATCTTAACTCCAGTTCAAGGGATCTGATGTCCTATTCTGCCCTTCAAGAACAGTGAGGGAAAACAGCATGCAGACATACATGCAGTCAAAAATGCCCTTTATATGAAATGAAAAAAAACATGCTAACAAAAACAACAGAAAAAAAAAAAAAAAAAAAAAACTGATATCTCCCACATCAACATTTACAACTTTTAGATGACATTCCAAACTTATTTACTTGCAATGCTCTATTTCAGACTTCCTTCCTGCAAATCATACTGGAATCTTAATTTGTATCTATATTACTTTTCACATACAGCCTTGATTTTGTTCATTTTGAACATGTCCTCATCTCAACAGTTTTCCCATTTGTGTGTGTCTGATAAAAAGTGTCTTTATTTTTCCACTCCAGAAAGGTTTTTCCATTAGAGATGATTCCAGTCTTCGATCCCACTGTATTGACAATGTGGCCACATACCGACAGGACTATACCACTATCTGAACTCTAATCCATGTATTCAAGGCCATTGGCTCTACCTACCTCCTTGTGCATATCTACTTCATAAAGAGTCTGTCTATCTAGATCAGCATGAACTGTGTTTTTGTTTGAGAGGGAGCTAGGGAGAGTGTAACTGCCATGTTTATTGATCTGTGCTGACCTAGTAAACCTAGTTAGGAGAGCAAATAGGCGGCAACTACACACCAGTGGAAAACCGGGGCTGTCCATGGATTGCTGGAATGTCATGGAATGCTTTCTTCTGTGCCTGACACTCCCAGGAAAGGAGTAGTGAAGCAGACTACCTCACTGACAGCATATTGTCACTCGGTTACAGGAGACACATTTGCCCACCTCTGGCTATTGTGCACATGATGCAGCTGGCCATGACTTGACTCATCCACTTGGTCCTGGGCTTAGAGGACCTGAGGGCCATGCCTTTGCAGTGGATCCAAGAGGCCAGATCCCACCACCCCCCTCCTCCAGGAAACATCTGTGGAGGTCCTGGATGGTATGTCCCACCAGGGGACTTTGTGGGCCCACCGTTTCCTCCAATGCCAGGTAGGTTTTGTTTTAAAAGTCTTGAGTATGTTTCAATGTTGATCTGTGCTTTCCTTAAAATTTGGTTCTAGATTCTGTGAGAAACAGTGGCCAGAACCAACTTGATAGGGAAAGGGTCATGTGGGATCTCAGGTTACGGTCCAACATTCTATGATGTCAAGGCTTCACCTTGATACACATTATGGAATTTTGGAAATGAATTGTGTTCTGCCAGGCCAGTAGAACTGTAAATTTCCAAGTTGTGTCTGTTTTTATTGCCTGTTTTTCTTTTTTTCTCTCCACCTCACATGGTGAGTCTATCCCGGAATTTTCTGTTCATCAGGCCTCCCTAATATCATAGATAGCCCCATATATTTGATTCCCAGGTGCGGAGAGTAAATTCCTGGGCCACACATGCTTATCTGCAAACAGTTTTCAGATGAAATTTTGTGTCTTCATTAATGAGAATGTAACCAGGCCAATATATCTGGTAATGACTCGATGTTTTAGCTAAAAATTCCGGGGTCAATTACTTCAAAGTTTTTCCCCAAAGTCATTGTTCCCACCCAATCATGTTTAAAATCTAAAATACATATACTATTTTGTTGCTCTGAATCATGTATCCATGTGTCTATAACATGAAGAAGAAGAAGAAGAAGAAGAAGATGAAGAAGAAGAAGAAGAAGGAAGAAGAAGAACCAATCAGTGCTCCTAGGTGTCTCCTCTCTGCCATGGCCTCTAGTCTTATGCTCCTACGTGAATGATATGCCTTTTTTGGGGTGCAAGTGCTTTCTCTGACATTACAGGGAATTTCACTTTTAGGATGTCAGGTTGGTCTCATGATAGGAATGTGAATTGTGAAAGTTCACTCCATTGAAAAGCTCTTTTACACTAATACTTCAGTGCACTAGATCTCATATAGCTCTTTAGTTAGGACAAATGCACCTGAAAGTGTTAGTGATGTTATTTCTTATTAATGCTATGTACTTAACAAGTACATATTTCTACTCAAGATTTATTCATTTGATCATGTATTGTGGTGTTGAGTTGGGCCCATCAAAAACATGGTCTGGAACATTTGGTTGCATAAGTGAACTGTACAGGGGTTAAACCTCACTGTCCTACTATTAAATCTTGAATCCGGAGAAACGTGGAGGTGCCGAGTCGCATTCCATCTTACTTTCCCCAAAGAGGCACAGTGGCCCCACTCACACATCATGAAAGTATATATGAGCCCCCACCAGACTCGATTCCCCCTTCCCAACAACCAGCTCCCGAACGTGCAAACTGCACCTGCAGGCACCTCCTGAAACACAAGGAGACCTGGCACTTTCCATGGCAGTCAGTTCTTCTCATTGGCTGTTTAGGCGACTGCTGTTCCTTCTGCACTGCTGCTGTTGCTCAGTTGGAAGCCTAGTGCAATTAGAATTTCAGATTAGTTTTTGGAAAGGAAGTGTGATATGATTACTAATCTTATGAGTAAGATATTTCCCTTTGATTTCAATATGGATAGTATCTTTTAATTGGATTATGGTTATGTGCAGTCTCAGTATTGGGGATATCTTCACCACTACTATCTATTTCTTTAGACCAGGAATGTGTAGAAACATCTGGTTCCAGCAAACGTATAGGTACCTGCAGCTATAGTCACTCAAGTCTTAATTGAAGTAAAGTCTTATTTGGCAGTGTTAATATTAAACCCAGGCAGTGTCCCATCAACATGGTTCCATAATGAGTATATTTTACTCTGTGCTTTCAGATTGAAGGGTCTGTGGCTGGAAAAAATGGTAGGTGACTGGTTAATACTGGCTCCTCCAGCAGAACTGAGGACATGGGCTTTGTTTCCAGCATCTACATCGAGTTTCGGTGCAAGGCACTATTCTCTCTTGGCCTGGTAGTTTGCCCTGGTAGCAGCCCTCCTTGGCAGATATCCCAGGAATGTGGCAATGCTTCCATCTTCTTTCTGTGTATCACATTCATGTGTGAGGCTTGTGAAGGACAGAAGAAGCCATCAGAGACCCTGGAATTGCAGTTAAAGATGGCTGTCGGCTACTGTGTAGTTTCTGTGAACCAAGCACGGGTCCTAAGGAAGAGTCGACTGTTCCCTTGACCATTTGACCACACCATTCATGCTGTGAACGATATAGGTGTGTCAGCTAGGGGGGGGGGATGTGTGTGTATGTGTATGTGTCAGGTTAGTTTTGATGCCATAGTAATGCCTTCCATTAACCGGCCATAATACAAACTCTCCTGAGTTCCATGGGTATCATCTCATAGATGGCAGGCCATTTATATCCATCCCGTTTCCTACAACGATATGATGCCTGCCGAAGTCAGTGGAAATTTAAACGACTACCTGTAAAATCATTTGTTTTCTTGTTCTTAATTAATTATCTTACTCCATCATTTCATATTTAGTAGATTTAATCTGTCGGAATGCCTGCTTCAGTCACTCATTATACACTGAATCAGGAAAGGTGTGTATCTGTAGTAGTTATAAATGCATTGGACATAAAGAAAAAAATAATATTAAGAAATTGAACTTTTCATTGTATATTTGCTGTGTTACGTGTAAGAGTACTCGAACATAACAGTGCCTGTCAAGTCCTGAAGGAAAGGTTGGCATACCATGCAGACAGGACGTGAATGCTGTATCTCTAGTTGTTCTTTAAGGCTGATAAGGCAAGATTGCCTAAGAGCCAGCTCTACATGTCACCAGCACACTTCAAACCCATATATGTTCTGTCGAAATTCTCCCAAGTCTGAGGCTGCTTTTGTCACCGTGATGAGCATTGCTCTCCTATTCCTGTCGCCCTGTATTCTATCCCTACAAGTGGAGTGGGACACGTCAGTGGTATTTGGATTGGGAAACCTCCTGAAAATAAAGGGAGCACTCATGAATTTTCCTGGTTTAACTTCTAGGTGAGCCAGTGTACTCAACATTGGAGTCCGGGAAGAGTGCCACCAAACACGACCCCGTGGTAAGTTTTGGGCAACGGCATGTACCCGTGGATCCACAAGGATTTCCTTGGTTTCATCAGAACAAGACTTGAGCTCTTGTGCGTTGTGATATTTATTAAGTATACTTGCACCTAGCATTACTACTCATTGACTAGTTGACTAGTAGCCTTCTGTGAAATCGTACAGATCACGGGCCAGGGATTGATGGCCCACATGTTCCTAGCATTTCGCAGGTTCAGGCAGGAGCATGGTATTTTCAAAACCTGCCTGGGCTATATGGACTGACTGCGCCTTCAAAACCTGGTAGAACTGAAAAGGCATACACTATTAAAAGCACTCACTGCTCTTCTGAAGGACCTGGATTTGATTCCCAGAAACTCTGTGGTGGCTCACCACCCATCTTAACTCCAGTTCAAGGGATCTGATGTCCTATTTTGCCCTTCAAGAACAGTGAGTGAAAACAGCATGCAGACATACATGCATTCAAAACTGCCCTTTATATGAAATGAAAAAAACATGCTAACAAAAACAACAGAAAGGTAAAAAAAAAAAAAAAAAAAAAAAAAAAAAAAAAATGATATCTCCCACTTTACAACTTTTAGATGACATTCCAAACTTGTTTACTTGCAATGCTCTATTTCATACTTCCTTCCTGCAAATCATACTGGAATCTTAATTTGTATCTATATTACTTTTCACATACACCCTTGATTTTGTTCATTGTGAATATGTCCTCATCTCAACAGTTTTCCCATTTGTGTGTGTCTGATAAAAAGTGTCTTTATTTTTCCACTCCAGAAAGGTTTTTCCATTAGAGATGATTCCAGTCTTCGATCCCACTGTATTGACAATGTGGCCACATACTGACAGGACTATACCACTATCTGAACTCTAGTCCATGTATTCAAGGCCATTGGCTCTACCTACCTCCTGGTGCATATCTATTTCCTAAAGTGTCTGTCTATCTAGATCAGCATGAACTGTGTTTTTGTTTGAGAGTGAGCTAGGGGAGAGTGTAACTGCCATGTTTATTGATCTGTGCTGAACTAGTAAACCTAGTTAGGAGAGCGAATAGGCGGCACCTACACACAAGTGGAACCCTGGGGCTGTCCATGGATTGCTGGAATGTCATGGAATGCTTTCTTCTGTGCCTGACACTCCCAGGAAAGGAGTAGTGAAGCAGACTACCTCACTGACAGCATATTGTCACTCTGTTACAGGAGACACATTTGCCCACCTCTGGCTATGGTGCACATGATGCAGCTGGCCATGACTTGACTCCTCCACTTGGTCCTGAGCTTAGAGGACCCGAGGGCCCTGCCTTTGCAGTGGATCCAAGAGGCCGGATTCCACCACCCCCTCCTCCAGGAAACATCTGTGGAGGTCCTGGATGGTATGTCCCACCAGGGGACTTTGTGGGCCCACCGTTTCCTCCAATGCCAGGTAGGTTTTGTTTTAAAAGTCTTGAGTATGTTTCAATGTTGATCTGTGCTTTCCTTAAAATTTGGTTCTAGATTCTGTGAGAAACAGTGGCCAGAACCAACTTGATAGGGAAAGGGTCGTGAGGGATCTCATTTTACGGTCCAACAGTCTATGATGTCTAGGCTTCACCTTGATACACATTATGGAATTTTGGAAATGAATTGTGTTCTGCCAGGCCAGGAGAACTGTAAATTTCCAAGTTGTGTCTGTTTTTATTGCCTGTTTTCTTTTTTTTCTCTCCACCTCACATGGTGAGCCTGTCCCGGAATTTTCTGTTCATCAGGCCTCCCTAATATCATAGATAGCCACATATATTTGATTCCCAGGTGCGGAGAGGAAATTCCTGGGACACACATGCTCATCTACAAACCGTTTTCAGATGAAATTTCTGTGTCTTCATTGATGAGAATGTAACGAGGTCAATATAGCATGTAATGACTCGATGTTTTGGCTAAAAATTCCGGAGTCAATTACTTCAAAGTTTTCCCCCAAAGTCATTGTTCCCACCCAATCATGTTTAAAATCTAAAATACATTTACTATTTTGTTGCTCTGAATCATGTATCCCTGTGTCTATAACATGAAGAAGAAGAAGAAGAAGAACCAATCAGTGCTCCTAGGTGTCTCCTCTCTGCCATGGCCTCTAGTCTTATGCTCCTACGTGAATGATATGCCTTTTTTGGGGTGCAAGTGTGTTCTCTGACATTACAGGGAATTTCAATTTTAGGATGTCAGGTTGGTCTCATGATAGAACTGTGAATTGTGAAAGTTTACTCCATTGAAAAGCTCTTTTACAGTAAGACTTCAGTGCACTGAGATCTCATATAGCTCTTTAGATAGGACAAATGCACCTGAAAGTGTTAGTGATGTTATTTCTTATTAATGCTATGTACTTAACAAGTACATATTTCCACTCAAGATTTATTCGTTTGATCATGTATTGTGTTGTTGAGTTGGACCCATCAAAAACATGGTCTGGAGCTTTTGGTTGCATAAGTGAACTGTACAGGGGTTCACCTTCCCAGTCCTACTCCTAAATCTTGGATCCTGAGAAACGTGGAGGTGCCGAGTCGCATTCCATCTTGCTTTCCCCAAAGAGGCACAGTGGGCCCACTCACACATCATGAAAGTATATATGAGCCCCCAGCAGACTCGATTCCCCCTTCCCAACAAACAGCTCCCGAACGTGCAAACTGCCCCTGCAGGCACCTCCGGAAACACAAGGAGACCTGGCACTTTCCATGGCAGTCAGTTCTTCTCATTGCCTGTTTAGGCGACTGCTGTTCCTTCTGCACTGCTGCTGTTACTCAGTTGGAAGCCTAATGCAATTAGAATTTCAGATTAGTTTTTGGAAAGGAAGTGTGATATGATTACTAATCTTATGAGTAAGTTATTTCCCTTTGCTTTCAATATTGATAGTATCTTTTAATTGGATTATTATGTCTAATATAATCCTGGTTGTTATGCGTGCAGTCTCAGTATTGGGGATATCTCCACCACTACTATCTATTTCTTTAGACCAGGAATGTGTAGAAACATCTGGTTCCAGACAAACGTATAGGTACCTGCAGCTATAGTCACTCAAGTTTTAATTGAAGTAAAGTCTTATTTGGCAGTGTTAATATTAAACCCAGGCAGTGTCCCATCAACATGGTTCCATAATGAGTATATTTTACTCTGTGCTTCCAGATTGAAGGGTCTGTGGCTGGAAAAAATGGTAGGTGACTGGTTAATACTGGCTCCTCCAGCAGGACTGAGGACATGGGCTTTGTTTCCAGCATCTACATCGAGGTTCGGTGCAAGGCACTATTCTCTCTTGGCCTGGTAGTTTGCCCTGGTAGCAGCCCTCCTTGGCAGATATCCCAGGAATGTGGCAATGCTTCCATCTTCTTTCTGTGTATCACATTCATGTGTGAGGCATGTGAAGGACAGAAGAAGCCATCAGAGACCCTGGAATTGCAGTTAAAGATGGCTGTCGGCTGCGGTGTAGTTTCTGTGAACCAAGCACGGGTCCTAAGGAAGAGTCGACTGTTCCCTTGACCATTTGACCACACCATTCATGCTGTGAACGATATAGGTGTGTCAGCTAATGTGTGTGTATGTGTATGTGTCAGGTTAGTTTTGATGCCATAGTAATGCCTTCCATTAACCGGCCATAATACAAACTCTCCTGAGTTCCATGGGTATCATCTCATAGATGGCAGGCCATTTATATCCATGCCGTTTCCTACAACGATATGATGCCTGCCGGAGTCAGTGGATATTTAAACGACTACCTGAAAAATCATTTGTTTTCTTGTTCTTAATTAATTATCTTACTCCATCATTTCATATTTAGTAGATTTAATCTGTCGGGATGCCTGCTTCTGTCACTCATTATACACTGAATCAGGAAAGGTGTGTATCTGTTGTAGTTATAAATGCAATGGACATAAAGAAAAAAAATAATATTAAGAAACTGAACTTTTCATTGTATATTTGTTGTGTTACGTGTAAGAGTACTCGAACATAACAGTGCCTGTCCAGTCCTGAAGGACAGGTTGGCATACCATGCAGACAGGACGTGAATTCTGAATCTCTAGATGTTCTTTAAGGCTGATAAGGCAAGATTGCCTAAGAATCAGCTGTACATGTCACCAGCACACTTCAAACCCATATGTGTTCTATCGAAATTCTCCCAAGTCTGAGGCTGCTTTTGTCACCGTGATGAGCATTGCTATCGTATTCCTTTCGCCCTGTATTCTATCCCGACAAGGGGAGTGGGACATGTCAGTGGTATTTGGATTGGGAAACCTCCTGAAAATAAAGGGAGCACTCATGAATTTTCCTGGTTTAACTTCTAGGTGAGCCAGTGTACTCAACATTGGAGTCCGGGAAGAGTGCCACCAAACACGACCCCGTGGTAAGTTTTGGGCAACGGCATGTACCCGTGGATCCACAAGGAGTTTCTTGGTTTCATCAGAACAAGACTTGAGCTCTTGTGCGTTGTGATATTTATTAAGTATACTTGCACCTAGCATTACTACTCATTGACTAGTTGACTAGTAGCCTTCTGTGAAATCGTACAGATCACGGGCCAGGGATTGATGGCCCACATGTTCCTAGCATTTCGCAGGTTCAGGCAGGAGCATGGTATTTTCAAAACCTGCCTGGGCTATATGGACTGACTGCGCCTTCAAAACCTGGTAGAACTGAAAAGGCATACACTATTAAAAGCACTCACTGCTCTTCTGAAGGACCTGGATTTGATTCCCAGAAACTCTGTGGTGGCTCACCACCCATCTTAACTCCAGTTCAAGGGATCTGATGTCCTATTCTGCCCTTCAAGAACAGTGAGTGAAAACAGCATGCAGACATACATGCATTCAAAACTGCCCTTTATATGAAATGAAAAAAACATGCTAACAAAAACAACAGAAAGGAAAAAAAAAAAAAAAAATGATATCTCCCACTTTACAACTTTTAGATGACATTCCAAACTTGTTTACTTGCAAGCTTTGCTCTATTTCAGACTTCCTTCCTGCAAATCATACTGGAATCTTAATTTGTATCTATATTACTTTTCACATACACCCTTGATTTTGTTCATTGTGAATATGTCCTCATCTCAACAGTTTTCCCATTTGTGTGTGTCTGATAAAAAGTGTCTTTATTTTTCCACTCCAGAAAGGTTTTTCCATTAGAGATGATTCCAGTCTTCGATCCCACTGTATTGACAATGTGGCCACATACTGACAGGACTATACCACTATCTGAACTCTAGTCCATGTATTCAAGGCCATTGGCTCTACCTACCTCCTGGTGCATATCTATTTCCTAAAGTGTCTGTCTATCTAGATCAGCATGAACTGTGTTTTTGTTTGAGAGTGAGCTAGGGAGAGTGTAACTGCCATGTTTATTGATCTGTGCTGAACTAGTAAACCTAGTTAGGAGAGCGAATAGGCGGCACCTACACACAAGTGGAACCCTGGGGCTGTCCATGGATTGCTGGAATGTCATGGAATGCTTTCTTCTGTGCCTGACACTCCCAGGAAAGGAGTAGTGAAGCAGACTACCTCACTGACAGCATATTGTCACTCTGTTACAGGAGACACATTTGCCCACCTCTGGCTATGGTGCACATGATGCAGCTGGCCATGACTTGACTCCTCCACTTGGTCCTGAGCTTAGAGGACCCGAGGGCCCTGCCTTTGCAGTGGATCCAAGAGGCCGGATCCCACCACCCCCTCCTCCAGGAAACATCTGTGGAGGTCCTGGATGGTATGTCCCACCAGGGGACTTTGTGGGCCCACCGTTTCCTCCAATGCCAGGTAGGTTTTGTTTTAAAAGTCTTGAGTATGTTTCAATGTTGATCTGTGCTTTCCTTAAAATTTGGTTCTAGATTCTGTGAGAAACAGTGGCCAGAACCAACTTGATAGGGAAAGGGTCGTGAGGGATCTCATTTTACGGTCCAATAGTCTATGATGTCTAGGCTTCACCTTGATACACATTATGGAATTTTGGAAATGAATTGTGTTCTGCCAGGCCAGGAGAACTGTAAATTTCCAAGTTGTGTCTGTTTTTATTGCCTGTTTTTCTTTTTTTTCTCTCCACCTCACATGGTGAGCCTGTCCCAGAATTTTCTGTTCATCAGGCCTCCCTAATATCATAGATAGCCACATATATTTGATTCCCAGGCGTGGAGAGGAAATTCCTGGGCCACACATGCCCATCTGCAAACAGTTTTCAGATGAAATTTCTGTGTCTTCGTTGATGAGAATGTAACGAGGCCAATATAGCATGTAATGACTCGATGTTTTGGCTAAAAATTCCGGAGTCAATTACTTCAAAGTTTTCCCCCAAAGTCATTGTTCCCACCCAATCATGTTTAAAATCTAAAATACATTTACTATTTTGTTGCTCTGAATCATGTATCCATGTGTCTATAACATGAAGAAGAAGAAGAAGAATAAGAAGAAGAAGAAGAAGAAGAAGAAGAAGAAGAACCAATCAGTGCTCCTAGGTGTCTCCTCTCTGCCATGGCCTCTAGTCTTATGCTCCTAGGTGAATGATATGTTTTTTTTTGGGGTGAAAGTGCTTTCTCTGACATTACAGGGAATTTCACTTTTAGGATGTCAGGTTGGTCTCATGATATGAATGTGAATTCTGAAAATTTACTCCATTGAAAAGCTCTTTTACAGTAATACTTCAGTGCACTGAGATCTCAAATAGCTCTTTAGATAGGACAAATGCACCTGAAAGTGTTAGTGATGTTATTTCTTATTAATGCTATGTACTTAACAAGTACATATTTCGACTCAAGATTTATTCGTTTGATCACGTATTGTGGTGTTGAGTTGGGCCCATCAAAAACATGATCTGGAGCTTTTGGTTGCATAAATGAACCGTACACAGGCTCAACTTCACTGTCCTACTCCTAAATCTTGGATCCTGAGAAACGTGGAGGTGCCGAGTCACGTTCCATCTTACTTTCCCCAAGAGGCACAGTAGAAACATCTGGTTCCAGACAAACGTATAGGTCCTTCAGCTATAGTCACCCAAATTTTAATTGAAGTAAAGTCTTATTTGGCTGTGTTAATATTAGACCCAGGCTGTGTCCCATCAACATGGTTCCATAATGAGTATGTTTTACTCTGTGTTTCTAGAGGGAAGCGTCTGTGGTTGGTAAAAGGGTAGGTTACTGGTTAATGCTGGCTGCTCTGGCAGAAACTTAGGACTTGGGCTTTGCTCCCAGCATCTACATAGAACTTCGGTGCAAGGCACTTTTCTCTTTTGGGCTGGTAGTATGCACTGTTAGCAGCCCTCCTTGGCAGATATCCCATGATTGTTCCAATGTTTCAATCTTCTTTCTGTGTATCTCATTCATGTGTGAGAATTGAGAAGGACAGAAGGAGCCATCAGAGACCCTGGCATTGCAGTTACAGATGACTGTCAGCTGCTGTGTAGTTTCTGTGAACCAAGCACGGGTCCTAAGGAAGAATAGATTTTCCACTTGAGCACTGGAGCCATTTGACCACACCATTCATGCTGTGTCAGATATAGGCATGTATCTAATGTGTGTATGTGTGTAAGGTTAGTTTTGATGCCATAGTAATGATTTCCTATACCCTTCACCACATAAGCCATTTATCCAGACCTTTATTTTGTCTAATATTTTTGGCTTGTAATCCAATGTATGTGTTGAAGATTGGCTTTGATGGGAGTGGAAGGGTTTCTTTTATTTGGTCGTAATACAGACTTACTCTTCCATAGCTTCCATCATTCTTCTTAAGGCATTTACATAGATCCTGTTTACCACACAAGGACATTAGGTAGGCAAATATCAATGGATATGTAAAACACTACCAGTAAAATAATTTGTGTTCTTGTTCTTAATTAATTATCTAATTTAATATTTTTATATACAGTCAATTGATTCCTTCAGGATGTCTTCAGCTATCACTAACTATTCACTAATGTAGGGAATGATGTTTATCTACTATAGATATTATAGTAACTAATATTAAGAAATAATAAAATTCAGAAATTTCAATTTTCATTGTGTAATTGTTGCATTATCTATAAGGGTACCTATAAACTGAAAGTATATAGGGATAGTAGGGAAAGGTTGGCACACCTTGAAAACAGGAAGTACATGCTGTATCCAAATTTGTTCCTTTAGGTTGACATGTCAAGTTTGCCAAGTGTCATTTTTATGCATCAGCCACATACTACAAAAGTATGTCCGTAATTTTGAATTTTGTCTAAGTCTGGGGCCGCTTCGTGTCGACCTGTTCTGTGTCCCAGCAAGGGGAGTGGAACAAGTCACTGTCATTTGGATCTGGAAATGGTCTGGGAATAATGTGAGAACTCATGAGTTTCACTGGTTTCATTTTTCGGTCTAGATGCACCAGTAACTTCCATATTGGAATCTGGTAGGAGTGCCACCAAACATGACCCTGTGGTAAGTATTAAAATTGTATTCTACCTATAGATCAACAACTGGTTTCTTATTTTATTAGAACAAGGCTAGAGTTGTTTCATATGTGATATTAATTAAATATACTTTCAATTATCTGTAACACTTTCATTGTTGGCTTGTAACTTTCTGTGAAATTTTACAGAATACAAGCCAGAGTTTGATGGTCCATGCGTTCCTTGCAATTTGCTGGCTTACCCAGGAGGAGGGGAATTCAAGCCAGTCTGGGTTATTTAAGATGATTTGCCTCAAAAAATTCACCTAGAGTAGAGAAATGGCTTACACTTTTAAGACCACTGGCTGGCTCTCCTACAGGACATGGGTTTAACTCCCCACTCCTGTGTGGTTGATGACCATCCTTCTTAATTCCTGTTCATGGGATATGATGCTCTATCGTATATTTCCAAAATATTGAATGGATACAATATGTTGAAATACATGCAGGCAAATTCCCATGTCTCTGAAATAAAAAATATCCTAAAATAAACAAACAAGAGAAATAAACCAGATATCTCTCACTTCAAGTAGTACACTTTTAGATGAATTCCAAGCTTGTTTACTTTCAGTACCCTCTCTCAGATTTTCTTTCTTGAAATCTTTTTGCGATCCTATTATGTATGTATTTTACCTATTATATATGTATTTATCCTGCACATTGTATTCTGGGAAGAATGCCATTCTACTGAACATTGAATTCTACCCGTGGATGCACACCTAGTTTCTTGTTTACTTTAGAGCAAGGCTTGAGTTAAATATACTTGCACTTAGCATTAACTTTCTTTGTTGGTCTGTAACCTTATGTGAAATTGTTTAGCTCCCTAGCCTTTGTTTGATGGTACATGTGATCCCAGCAGTTTCCAGAGTGAGGCAGTAGGATGGGAATATATAAGCCAGTGTGGGCTATATATGCAGAATGTGCCTCATTAAACCACACAGACTTGAGAAATGGCATTCAAGTTAAATGCATTGGCTCCTTTTCTACAGGACCTAGGTTTAATTCCCAAGCTAGGAGTGGTGGCTCACAATCCATCTTACCTCCAAGGGATTTGCATATTCTATCCTTAAAGGACACTGAATGACTATAGTATGCAGACATACATACAGGAAAATATACCATATCTGTGAAATGAAAAAAAAATACTAAAATAATCCAACAAGAGAAAGAAACCAGATATCTCCCATTCAAGAAGTTCAACTTTTACATGAACTTCCAAGCTTGTTTACTTGCTTTACAAAATTTCATATTTTCTTCCTTGGAATCTTATTTGAATATTAATATGTATGTATTTTACTTTTCAAATGACTTTGTCATTTTATAAATGTCCACATATCAATCATTTTCCTCGTGTGTGTGTGTGTGTGTGTGTGTGTGTGTGTGTGTGTGTTCAATTAAAAAGTGTCTATGTTTTCTTTTCTATTTTTTTTTTTACTAGAGATAGTGTTCCCATTTCCCATTAAATATAGTGCCAGTCATGGACCTCACTGAATTTGTTGAATTCCTCAACTTCTTTCCAGCCTTTACAATTGAAAATAACAGTTATTCCTAACCAGGATCAATCTTCAATCTTGTGTATAAATGTTTGTTTTCATTTAATTGGACTTTGTTATATAAAATTAAATAAAATTAAAAAAAATCCATCAACACAAGCCAGGTGCCTGAACAGCTATGAGAAGATCGCCATAGACAGAAGGTGTTGTATAATGGGGCTGGGTATGCACAGGGATGCTATCAAGATGATACTTTATTACAAAGACCTCAGGATGCAAAGCCTGATCACCTCACTGGCAAAGAAACTCAAAGCCCATCTCTTGCTGCCAAATTGAACTGTCCTCACTCACAACAGTAGCCAGTTTCCCATCTGCAAGGTTTAATAGCCCTTCAGGTATATCGTGGCCAAGGATTCATATTCATCATCTGTCTGTCTACCTACCTACCTATCCATTTATCTATCTATCCATCTATCCATCTACCTATCATCTATCTATACATCCATCTCTCTCCTTTTCCTCTTACCCCTTTCTCCTTGATTCTCCCTCTTTTCTTCTCTGCCTTTGAGACAGGGTGTTTTTGTAGCCCAGGCTAACCTCAAACTTACTATGTAGCTGAGGACTAGCCTGAACTTCTAATCCTCCTGCCAGTGTCTCCCCAGAACAGGGACTACATACTGTACAGTACACATGGTTTATGCTGAGGATCAAACACAGGGTTTATTGAATGTTAGACAAATACGTTATCATCTGGGCTATAAGCCTACCTCTTCCACACTTTTTTTTTTTAGAGGAAATGCTCATTTATTTTACAAAAAAGAAACTTATTTCATGCATTTAAAAACATTTACCTTTAATATGTTATTTGTGGTTAATCACATTGGGATTTAATTCTCCTGTCATTTTAATAAAAAGTTATACTTGCTATAAATTTAGTGTAATAGAAAAAGACATATGTAACTGTAAAAATGTATGAACCTTTGGAAGAAGGTAATTTTGCAATTATACTTGCTAAAAATCAGTCTGGGTAATTTGCATGCATTTTATAAATAAACCTTTACAAATAAAAAAAGAAAATAACAGTTATTTGTTGTTTATACTATACAGCATAATTTTTCTCTTTTGCTTCACATGTTCCTATATGGTAAATCAAGTGTTCAAGTACTAGACTAGAACCAGCTCAGTTGTCCTAAGTGTCTGTACTTTGCCATGGCAACTACTCTTAACCTTCTAGGAGAATGATATGAGAATTTTGGAGGGAATTTATTTCATTGGCAACACAGGAAATGTATCCTGTAGGATATCAGGTCAGGATCATAATGGGAATGTTAAGTCTGTGAGATTTACTCTATTGAAAATCTATTTTACAGTAAGTCTCCAATGTATTGAGATCTTGCATAGCTTCCAAGATAGGGAAAATATACCTGAAATTGCTGGAGACATTCTTTCTTATTAGTCCTATGTAGCTAAGAAGGTTTTTTTTTTTTTCAATGTCAAGATTTATTTCTTAGATCAAGTAATGTCTGAGTGATGGGATATCAGTACAAGTGCTGAAGATTTCGGTTTTGTATTTGGGCTTTGAACTTAAACTGTCCTTTACCCATCTCTTGGAACATGGGAAATGTGATTGAACCCAGGGCATTTCCATCTTACCTCACCGCAAGATCTGAGTTTTTTCCAACTCCCACATCATGAGGCAGGAGTATGGTACATTCAAAGCCAGTGTAGCCAATATACATAGATTGGGAATCAAAAAAACTACTGAGCTGGAGAAATGGCTAACAGGTTAATGGCACTGGCTGCTCTCCCATAGGAGCTGGGTTTGAATCCCAGCACATGATTTCAGGCAGACAATCCTTACCTCCAATTCAAGGGATCTGAAGCCCTATCCTATCATTCTTTCACAATGAGTTTATAGGGCTGGAGAGATGGCTCAGCTATTAAAGGCAAGGCTCACAACCAAAAATTTAACAATGAATTTGTCGAGTATGCAGATATACATGCAAGCAAGACACCCATTTCTTTGGCATTAAAAATATACAAAAAAAAAAAAGCAAGAGAAAGAAACTTGATATCTCCTACTTAAAGAAGTACAACTTTTAGAAGAACTTCAAAGCTTGTATATGTGCTGTCTACTATTTCAGATTTTCTTCCTTGAATCGTATTTGAATCTAAACATGTATTTCATGTTTCAAATATAAAATTATTTTGGATCATTTTGATATCACCAACATGTTAAACATTTTCCTTTTGCATTTATGTTTGATAAAAGTTCTATGTTTTGGGGGGTTTTGTTGTTGTTGTTTGTTGTTTTTTCCTAGAGATAGGATTTCCCAGTAGATCTTGAGTCAGTCCTGGAACTCACTCTATTGACCAGGCACCCTCATTCTGACAGATATTCACCTTTCTCTAATAGACAAGTTCTGAGATTTATGACCTGTGCCACCATATCCTGGTGTATATCTATTTTTTAAAGTGTCTGTTTTGATCTGCTTTTACTGTACTTGTGTTTGAGGTGGAGCTAGGTAGAGGATTAGTTCCATCCATAAAGCTTTCTGTTGAGATAGTAAAACTACTTCTGACTGTGAATAAGTGGCTCTCACACACATGTGGAAAACTCAGCCTGTTCCCAGGCTTTCTGGAATTCCCTACACTCACAGGAAAGGAGCTATGAATCAAGAAGCTTCACTGACTGTTGATTGTGACTCTGTTACAGAAGGCACCTTTGCCCAACTCTAGCCCTCCTGAATGCAATGCGGTTGGTCATGACGTGATTCCTCCACTGGATCCTTTGGTCAGAAGCCCTAGGGGCCCTGCCTTTCCAGGGAATCCAAGAGGCCCAATCCTGCCTCCACCTCCTCCTGGAAACATCTGTGGAGATTCCGGACAGTATGTCACACCCAAGGACTTTGCAGGCCCACCTTTCTCTCCAGTGCCAGGTAGGCATTTTTAAAGGTCCCTGCATGTGTCAATGTTTGTCTGTTCTTTTACTCAAGTTTGGTTTCTGTTACTGGGAGAAATACTGGCCAGAACCAACTTGAGGGGGAAACCGTTTTCATGGCAAGGGGGCATTCGTTGGTCCAGGTCACCTTAATCCCAACACTCAGGGAACATTGAATTTGAACTGTGCTGTGAAGGCCAGACAGCAGTACAGGCTGTTTGTGCTACTGTGTGATGTTATCTCCCCAAGGCAAGGTTTTCCAATATATAAAAAGCCTTTGCCTTGGCGGAGAACAAAACTGTGAACACAAAAATACCCCACAAACAGCCTGTTGGGATTTGCCTGTATCATCTGGCCCATCGCAGCACTTAGATTTTAATTATGTGTGTTTCATTTCATAGGAATGCATTGGGGCCATTATTTGAATAATTAGTTATATGTTTTCTAAAAAGTTATTTAAAAGTGGTTTCAAGTATTACTCCTGAATAGCAGTTCCCACATGATTATATTTTATTTTTTAAAGAGGGAGATATACAATTTTTATTTGTTTGTTTCTATTTATTTTACATATCAATCCAAGTTCCCTCCCCCACTTGCTCTTTCCCTCTCTCCCATCTCCCATGCCCTCAGACCACCCTCCACCCCACCACCCCACTCCACATGTAGGGTGATGCATTCCAGGAGGGGTCACCTAAATCTGTCAAGTCATTTCGAGTAGGGAATAGGCTTCCCCTTCTGCCTCCAGGTTAAAGGAATGTGCTCCCAAAGTCCATTTGTGCACTGGGTATACATCCTGGTTCCTCTGTCTAAGTTCCTTTAGACTGCCCAGGCCTTCCAACTGAGACCCATGTTCAGGGGGGTCTGATTCAGTCCCATGATGGATTCCAAGCTATCAGTCTGGGGCCCATTAGCTCCTCCTTGTTCAGGTCAGCTGTCTCTGTGTGTTTCTGAAGTCTGGTCTTGTCCTCCCTCTCTGCATTAGATTCCAGTTCAGCTTAGTGTTTAATTGTGGGTGTCTGCTTCTGTTTCCATTAGCTACTAGATGAGGGGCTCCATGATGCAGGATAAGTTAGTCTTTGATCTCCTTATCATGAAATGGCATTTATGGTAACCATTCCATTGTTGCTCAAATTGTTAGTTGAGGTCAGTCTTGTAGGTCACTGGATATTTCTCTAGAGTCAGTTTTCTCTTCAAACCTTTAATGGCTCCCTCTTTTATGGTTCTCTCTCTCTTTTCTGCTCTCTCTCTCTCCTCTCGTCTATTGCTCCTCTGACTCAATCTTTCAAGTCCCATGTGCTTTCCTCTCCTCCCCTTCTCTTTCTCCTAGCTCCCTCTACACTCACTGTTGTCCCCCCCCACTACCAAAATGCTCAGAGACGTTGTCCCTTTCCCCTTCTCTGATTGACCTTAAGTGAATCTCTTAGAATCCTCCTTGTATCCTAGTTTCTCTGGAGGTGTGTATTATAGGCTGGTGATCCTTTACTGTATGTCTAAATTCCATATATGAGTGAGTTCATATCATGTTCCCCTTTTTGTGACTGGGTTACCTCATTCAGGGTGGTTTCTTCAAGATCCATTCACTTGCCTGTGAATTTCAAGATTCCATTGTTTTTTGTTTTTTTTTTTTTTTTTTTTTTTTTTGTAAAGTAGTATTCCGTTGTGTAAATGTGCCACATCTTCTCTATCCATTCTTCAGGGGTTCCAGGTTCTTGCTATTACAAATAATGCTGCTATGAACATAGTTGAGCATATGTCTTTGTTGCATGGATGTAAATCATTTGGGTATATGCCTAAGAGTGGCATTGCCAGACCTGTGGTAGACTGACTCCCGTTTTCCTGAGGAACCGCCATACTGATCTCCAAAATGGCTGTACAAGTGTGCACTCCCACCAGCAGTGGATGATCATTCCTCTTCCTCCACAGCCTCTCCAACATAAGTATTTTTGAAGTCCTTGAAATTTTTTTATACACTTACATTTTTAAATAAAAATAATTTTTGGTTTTACATCCTAATGTCCCCTTTGGTTACTCAAGTTTCTACACAGTAATTCATGATTTCAAGTAATAGACAAGTACCATTTCAGTTGTCATAGGTTTATATTCTTTTCCCTGACACCATCCACATTGCAGTTCACTATAAGTCACTTCTCTCCTTTGGCCTGGTTGCATTCCCCGTCAGCACCTCTCCCATTAATCTGTCATCTCTACCATCTGATTTCTGTGTATGATATATGTGTATGATTCCACAGAATGCTATAACAGGACATCAGTGCCCCAGGAAGTGGAGTTACAGATGGTTGTGTGCTGCTGTGTAGTGGCTTGCTATTAAGCATAAGTCCTAAAGGAGGAGCAGCCCATACCATTACCCTGTAAACCCATTTCTCTAGCCCTTTCTTGTTGTGTCATATTTCATGTATGTCATCTAATGTATGTGTTAAGGTTAGTTTTGTTGCCATTTGAAGGGTTTCCTTCAAGGGTTGTAATACAAACTTTACTCTTTTCAATAGCAAACCTCCTAACTTTTTTTTTTTTAACTTCTCAACTTTTTAAACCATTTATTTATATCCAGTGTAGTAGTGAAAGATTTTAGCCAGGAAAATGTCAGTTGATATGTGTAAGACAACCAGTAAAATTTTTTGGTTTCATGTTCTTTATTAGTTACCTTATTTAATCATTTTTCATCTAGTTGAGTGACTCTCCCAGGACCTCTTCAGTTATCACTCACTACCCTCTGAAGGTGGGAAAGATGTGTATCTATTGTAGGTATGACACAAAATCACATTAAGTATAAAATGAAAGCATTTAAATTTTCATTGTGTATTTGTTATCTATAAGGGTACTTTTTACCAAAAATATATGTTATATACTGAGGGAAGGGATGGCACACATAGACAGAGGAAGCAGATGCTTCATCCTGAGTTCTTCCCTTAGGCTACCTCAGTAAGATTACCTAAGAGCCTGTTGGAAAGGTCACCAGCACACTGCAAAAGAATGTGTTTTATTCCTATTGAAATTTCCAAGGTTCTCATGGTGCTTTGGGGACCCTAATGAGGAATACTATTGTATTTGTGTCCAGTTGTTCTCTGTACTGGCCAGGGGGAGTGGAACATGTCAGGGTCACTTGGATCTGGAAACAGTCGTGGGATAAAGTGAGAACTCATGAAGTTCTCCTGGTTTAATTTTCCTGTCTAGATGGGCCAGCATCCTCCACGTTGGAATACAAGAAGAATGCCACCAAAACAGACCCTGGGGTAAGTATTGGAAACTGAATTCTACCCAAGAATTCACAACTAGTTTCTCTGTTTTATTAGAACAAGGTGAGAGCTCTTCTACTTTGTGATATTATGATATTAATATAATATACCTGTACTTAGATTTAACATTCTCATTGTTGACTTGTAACCCTCTGCGAAATAGTACAGATCACAAGACAGGTTTTGATGGTCCATGTAATCCATGCATTTTGCCAGGCTACATCAGAAAGATGGTAAATTAAAAGCCACTGTGAGCCTTATAAGCAGATCTTGTCTCAAAAAATCCACATAGGCTTGCTAAATGGCTTACAGGTTAAGAGCCCTGGCTGCTCTCCTAAAGAACTTGGGTTTAATTCCCAGCACCTTCTTACCTCCTGTTTCAAGGGATCTGAAGGCTTATTGTATCCTTCCAGAAAACTGAATGTATATAGTATGAAGACGTACATGCAGGAAAACACCCATGCCTGTTAATGAAAAAAAAAATATATTAAGATAAAAAACAGAGAAAGAAGCCCAATATATTGCCCTAAAAGAAGTAACATTTACATGAAATTCAAAGCTTGTTTAGGTGCTGTACACGATTTCAGATTTTCTCCCTTGAAATCTTATTTGAATCTTTTTTTAGTTATATTTATTATTTTTTCTTGTTTTAGATAATGATCCCTGTTCCTCTCTCTCCCTTGCCCCCTTGGAACCCTTCCCATCCTATTCCCGTGACCCTCCACTGGGAGGGTGATGCCTTCCAGGTGGGATCATCTAAATCTGTCAAATTATTTGAAGTAGGGACTAGGCCCTCCCTCCTGGCTCTAGGCTAAGTGAATATCCTTCCATGGAAAATGTGCACCCAAAGTCCTTTTGTGCACCAGGGATACATCCTGGTTACACTCTCAGAGGCCCCTTAGACTTACCAGGCCTTCTACCTGAGACCCACGTTCTGGAGGGTCTAAGTCGGTCCAATTAACCCAGTTATCAGTTTTGGGTACATGAGTTTCCCCCTTGTTCAGGTAGGCTGCCTCTGTGAGTTTCTATAGCCTGACCTTCACCCCTTTTCTCAACATCCCTCCCTCTCTGAAACTGCATTCTAGGAGTTTGGCTCAGTGTTTAGCTGTGGGTGCTGCTTCTGTTTCCATCAGCTACTAGATGAGGGTTCTATGATGACATATAAGTTAGTTATCAATCTCATTATCAAGGTAAGCCATTTATGGCAGCCTTTCCACTATTGCTCACATTGTGAATTGGAGTCATTCTTATAGATCTCTTGGCATTTCCCTAGTGCCAGATTTCTCTTAAAACCTGTTATGGCTCCCCTCTATTATAATGTCTCCTTTCTTGCTGTCCCCTATTCTTTCCCTAACTCAATCTTCCTGTTCCATCATGCCTACCTCTCTCATCATTTTCTCCCTAACTCCCACCATCCACAATTCTCCCAATTTACTAGGGAGATCTTGCCCATTTCTCCTTCTCCATGGCAACATGTATGTCTCTCTGAGGGTCCACCTTGTTTCCTAGCTTCTCTAGCATTGTGGATTGTCGGCTGGTCACCCTTTGCTCTGTCTAAAAGCCATATATGAGTGAGTACATACCATGTTTGTCATTTTGTGACCAGGTTACTTCATTCAGGATGGTTTCATCTAGTTCCTTCCATTTGCCAGCAAATTTCCAGATTACGTTGTTTATTCCCTCTGAATAGTATTTCATTCTTTAAATGTACCACATTTTCTCCATCCATTCTTCAGTTGAGCAAATAATGTTTCAATGAACATAGTTGAACAGATGTCCTTATTGTATGAGTGTGCATATGTTGGGTATATGCCTAAGAGTGGAATTACTGAAACTCGAGGTACACTGATTCCCATTTTTCTGAGGAACCACCATACTGATTTCCAAAGTGTCTGTACGAGTTTGCACTCCCACCAGCAGTGGAAGAATGTACTAAAGTCTCCATATCCTCTCCAGCATAAACTGTCATTGCTGTTTTTGATTTTAGCTATTCTGACAGGAGTAAGATGATATCTCAGAGTTTTTTGATTTGCATTTCCAAGGTGGCTGAGGATTTTGAAAACATTCTTAGGTGTCTCTATTTAGTTCTGTACCATACTTTTCAATTGGAATATTTGGTGTTTTGGTACCTAGCTTCTTGAGTTCTTTGTCATTGTGGAAATCAGCCCTCTGTCAGATGTGGGGTTGTTGAAGCTCTTTTCCCATTGTGTGGGCTGCCATTTTGTCTTGTTGACTGTGTCCTTTGTCTTAAAGAAGCTTTTCAATTTCAAGAGATTTCATTTATTAATTGTTGATCTCAGAGTCTGTGGTACTGGAGTTATGTTCAGGAAGCAGTATCCTGTACCAATGTGTTAATGGATACCTCCCACTTTATCTTCTGGGAGGTTCAGTGTGGCTGGATTTATGGTGAGGTCTTTCTTTGATATATTTAGACTTAAGTATTATGCATGGTGATCTGGAGTCTTCTACAGGTCAGCCTCCAGTTATGCCAGCACAATTTGTTGAAAATGCTTTTTATATTCCATTGTATAATTTTAGCTGCTTTGTCAAAAATCAGGTATTGGTAGATGTATGAGTTAATACCAGTGTTTTAAATTTCATTCCATTGGTTTTCCTGTCTGTTTTGGTGACAGTTCCAAGCTGTTTTCAGGACTATACCTCTACAGTAGAGCTTGAAGAAAGGGATAGTGATGCCTCCAGAAAGAAGTTCCTTTATTATACAACATTGTCTAGCCTACCCTGGGTCTACTGTTTTTCCATATGAAGCTGACTATTGTCTTTCAAGGTTGTGAGGAATTGTGCTGGGGTTTATGATAGGGATTGCATTGAATCTGTAGATTGCTTTTGGAAAGACTACTATTTTTACTATGTTGATCCTACCTATCCAAAAGCATGAGAGATCTTCCCATTTTTCTGGTATCTTTTTAATTTTTTTTCTTTAAAGACTCAAAATTCCTATTAAATAAGTTATTCATTTGTTTGGTTAACATTACCCCAAGCTATTTTATGTTGTCTTGGATAATGCAAAAAAAGGAGATGTTTCTCTGATTCCTTTCTCAGCCCCTTTATCATATGTATATAGTAGGGTTAGTGATTAGTTTTTTATATTTTTAGTTAATTTTGTATCCTGCCACTTTGGTAAAGGTGTCTATCAGTGGTAGGTATTCCCTGATGTAACCTGTCATATCATCTGCAAATAGTGAAAGTTTGATTTGTTACTTTCAATTTGTATTCCGTGGATCTCCTTTTGCTGTCTTAGTGCCCTAGCTAGAACTTCAACTACAATATGGAAGAGGTGTAGAGAGAGTGAAGTCAGTAAAACTACTTAGAATAACAAATAAGCAGCTCCTGCACCTTTATGGGATACTGAGCCTATCCCCAGCCTTACTAGAATGTAACGGACTGCTTTCTTCTATGCCTCACACACCCAGGAAAGGAGCTGTTACTCAAATGTCTTTACTTACTGCTGATTGTTTCTCTGTTACAGGAGGCAAGTGTGCCCAACTATGTCCCTGCTGAATGCCAACCAGCTGGCCATGGCTTGATTCCCTCCACTTGTTCCCAAGGTTAGAGGCCCTGGAGGCCCTGCCTTACCAGGTGATCCTAGAGAACAGATCCCACCAACTCCTCCACCAAGAAACACCTGTGCAGATCCTCAACAGTATGCCCCAATAAGGGATTTTGAAGGCCTGCAGTTTCCCTCCAATGCCATGTAGGCTTTTTTAAAGGTCCGTGTTTGTGTCAGTGCTTATCTGTGCTTTCCATCAAGTTTGGTTCCTTTGACTGGGAGAAAGACTAGCCAGAACCAACTTGAGAGGGAAAGGGTTTATATGGTTCACAGGTTACTGTCCAGCATCAAAGGAAGTAAAAGCTTCACCTTGATCAATATTAGGCAAATTTGAATTTGAATTTTAACTGTAATATGATAGGTCAAAAGATCATTGAATGTATAAGCAGGTTTTTGTTTTGCTTTGTTTTTCTCCCCAAGGCTGGGTTTCCCTATAGCTTTGGAGCCTTAACTGGAAGGCTAGCCTGGTCTGTGCTTCCCAAATACTGGCCTGTGCCACCAATGTTCAGTTGCAAGCAGTTTTAATGTTAAGTATATGTGTACTTCATGTAATATAAGTGTATATTTAAAATATTTAAAATAAAAAAAAAATTATTTAAAATAATTACTTAGATGTTTGTCTTATGATTACTGGCTAAATTGTTTTAAAGTATTAAGTATGTCTCCTAAGTAGTGGTTCCCACATGATCCTAATTAAAACCTAAGATCATATTTAGTCATTTATTGAATTTTTGAAATTCTTTCCTACCCTTACATTTTAAAATAAAAGTAATTTATTGATTTTACAGCATAATTTCCCCCTTTGGAATCACATGTTTCCACACAGAAAATCATATTTCCAATACTAGACAAGAACTAGCTTAGTTGTCCTAGGTGTCTGCTCTGTGCCCTCACCTTTAGTCTTAAGTTTCTATGAGCATGCCATGAGGCTTTTTTTGGTGGTGGAGGGATTTAAGGTTGTCCTTGGCATGACAGGAAATGCTTCAAATAGGATAACATTCACTGACCTGAATGTTAAGTTTCAAAGTTTTAATGTATTGAAAAGCTTATTTCCAGTTAAGTCTGCACTGTATTGAGATCTTGCATAGCTGCCATTGACAAACACCCTTGAAATTTTTTGTGATGTTATTATTAGTCCTTTGTAGCTAAAATGTCCATTGTGTAATGTCAAGATTTATTTGGCAGATCAAATATTGTGGTATGAATGCTTGGATACCAGAATAAGGGCTGGAACTATTGGTTTAACAAGGTTGCAGTACAGGGTTTCAACTCCCACTGTCTTTTTTCCTGTCTCTTGGAACAGGGAGAAATGTGTGCAAATGAAGGGGCTTTCCATCTTATCTTCCCCCAAGATTCAAGTTCTTCCACCACTCTTACATCTCAAAGTAGAAATGAGTTCTCTCCTGACTTGAATCCTGCTTCCAGTCAACCTGCACCAGAACCTCCAGCCTGCACTGGAACATCTGGAGACAGAGGAGACCTGACTGATTCCTCGGCATCCATTTTCTTTTTCTGTGAAGTTTAGGTAACTGCTGTTCCTATGTGATAATATTGTTCCTCAAATCAAATGGAAAAAGAATAGCATTTTGTAAATAAGGATGATTTAACTCTGAATCTTATTGGTAATTTTTTTCCATTTTATTTAATTCTGTATAGTATTTTTCAGGTGGACTACCTATTCATAATTATGGTAGTTTTATAAATGTAATTTTATTATTGGTCTATCATAAACTGGAAATGCTTTGTATCTTTACCTGGAATGTGTTCACCATGCTTTTAGACAAATGTAGAGGTAATGTATATTTAATCAAATAAATTTCAATTGATTAAATAATCTTGTTTGGCATTGATTATACAAAACAACAAAACAAAACAAAATAAATAACCAAAAACCCAGCCAGGTTTCCATAAACATGATTCCATAATGTAGTCTTTTTTTCCTGTAAAAATAATGCAGTGGTTCAAGGGGGAAATATCTATGGCTGGAGAGATGGTGGCTCAGTAGTTAAGACTGGCTGCTAGGTCAAACCAGAGTTCAGTATCCATATTGGGGTTTAAAGCACTCCAGATCTAAGGAGTGCCACTCCAGTGCCCACTTCTGCTTCCAAGTACACCAGACATGCAAGTATTCATCAAACATGGGAGTAGTGAACAACAATGCATCTATCTGCAGACATAAATTATATAAAAAGATGTAAAGCATTTTTAGTTTTTGTGATTTGGTTATCTTACAAAATATGTACCCTACTTTTTGCAGTTAGATATGAATGACCAAAAATGGAAAATAAGAGACTTTAAAAACTTACATATGATTTAAAGAAGCCAGAATATTGCCTAATGATGAACTTCAGGGTTTTTTCAACTTAGTTCACTGACTAGTTTTAACACTTCAAAAAAAGTGTGCTTGTGTATGCTGTGTGTGATGGGTGAAAGAGATGGGAGAGACAGAGAGACAGAGAGACAGAGAAAGAGAGAGAGAGAGCACAAGTAGGTACAGGCATTCCTATTCTGATGCTCAATGTATGGTGATTAATTGACAGCTGGAAGATTATCTTTCTACAGTACATTCTGGTGACAGCTGAAGTTCTCAGCTCACACAGTAGGCATAGAGCCCTATTCCCTTCCTGTCAGACTGACTGGCTTTTTATATATTTCCTCTTTTCTCAGTTTAACTATTTATACATTGATTAATTTTGTTTGCTTGCTTCTTAAAGATAGGGTCTGTGTGTGTAGCCCTTGTATTTGCTGTGATGACCAGGCTGGCCTTGACTTTGGAGATATTCCTGATTTTGCCCATAGAGTGCTGGAATTAAGGGTGTGAACCACCATGCCTATCATTTTATTCTTAACATATAAGATATTGACTGTTTCCCATGGGCTGTATTGAGAGAGCTGCCATGATGTAACTACTTTGAGATACCTCTTTCTGAGGTAGGGAGTTCAAGTATCTTCAGACTGGTGTTCATGTTCTTGGTCTTGCATACTGATAGGAATAGAGATTGAGACCTAATGAATGAATTTCCCGTCGGTGTATTCAACCAGTGGTTTTCACCTGTTCAATTATATTTTGCTTCAGTGTAAAGGGACAGCATAAGAACTCATTCTCTAGCACATCAGTGTGATCGTGACTGGAATGGTTCCCTAGTGGCAATGGGGACTTTCAGTGACCAGGAGGTATTTCTGCTCCAGACAGAAAGCAAAGATTTGTACTGAATGCACTGTTTCCCCCTATTCCGTTAACTAGAATTTTACAACATGTACATCTACTTCTTCATTCCCATTTTATTTCTTGATTCAGCAAATTTAAAAGAACTTATGACTGGTATTTATCTACAATCAAGTTTTATATTGAAACTTTTGTGATCTTGACATCCTTAAATCTCTGTTTAAACCCACTTTCTTCTTTCTCTCCCTGGAGCAGTATTTTACTTTGTATTAGCAATTTTGATTCCCAAAATACTTGTAATTTAATTGGGCATAAAAACCTGCAAAATTGTTCCATATCTGACCTAAAATTTGCAACTCAAGAAATCGAATTCATTATTTAAGTGCTAATTCTGGCCTGCAGTAATCACATACTAAATGTCGTTCTCCTGCTCTGTGAATCCTAGGGACCCAGTTTCTTGCTGCATAGTCTGTTCAAAGCCTGAAACAAGAGCCTGACATGATAACACATTGAGTTTCCCTTATACTTAGACTAATTGAAGTGATAATGGGACAGGTGAAAGCTCATGAAATTGAATTGGGCATTACTTTTGAGCAATGTGAGTGTGTAATTATAGGATATAAGAGTAACCATCTCTGCTTCATCTTCTTTCATAAACAAAACAGAAAAGCAGTATACAATACTTAGTAAAGTAGACAATGGTTGAATCAATGGAAAACATCTGTTTGGAAGTGATGTTTACAACACTTCAGAATATGTTGCCATGTGGCTTTTGTCCTTCCACTGTCTTTTTAAATATAGTTTCATGCATTGATATCATATGAGATACTTATATAGATTCATGAATATATTTTTAAAATAAAATTTTTATTTCACATAGAAACACCAGTATTGGACTTTGCGAACACATCCCCCATGGAGGGATAACTGCCTTAATCTAGAGGCAGGAGAGAAGCCCTAGTCCCTACTTCACATGACCTGTCAGATCTACATGACCCCAACTGGATGGCATTCCCCTTCATATGGAATTGGGGTGGGGGGGATGGGAGGGGAGGGTGGTTAGAGTGCATGTGAGAGGGCAGAGAGAGAAAAGGGAGGGAAGGAGGGGAGGGAGGAAGGGAGGGAGGGAGGAAGGGAGGGAAGGAGGGAGGGAGGGAGAGGGAACTGGGATCGACATTAAAATAATAAATTAAATTTAAAAAAAAATGCTTTGACTCCAAAATTTAAGTTCAAGGACAAGTTACTGGGGAAAAGGATTTCTATTTTTGTTCCCACAGAAAATGAAAAGATGTGGATTCCTTCCAGACTAATGTGGTTTCATCAAGCCAGACCGCCTGAAACAGAGTACCAGGTGATCCTACATTCAAAACAGCTGGACAAAGCAGCCTTACAGACTTACAGCCAGGATTTCTGCATCTTCTTCGAATCCCCCATGACAGCGCCCCTCACCAGCAGGAAGTAGTTTGGAAAGAACAACGCCCAAATTCCCAATTATTGTGTATAAATGTTTGTTTTCATTTAAATGGACTTGGTTATATAAAATTAAAAAGAAAGAAATCCCAGTTTTTCCTCAGTTCTTCCACACAGTGACACACTGCCACAAACAAGGCCATACCTCCTAATAGTACCACTCCCTTTAGTAGCCATTTTCTTTCCAACCACCACAGTTGGCCTCTCAGATTTTGAGACACCTTTACCCCACCTCATTTTGTAGGCTCCACTACATGCAAGTTGATGGTTTTGTTGCTGAGTTGGTCTCTCAGTCCCTCCACTGGACAAGTCACGTTGTTCTAGAATATGGCAGGTTGAGATTCTGGATCCCCTATTACTAGTCTTAGCTGGGGTCACCCTTGTAGATTCCTGGGAGTTTCTATTGACCTAGGTTTCTAGGTCATCCCTGACATGTGCACCATAATCTACTCATCTCTCCTAGTACTCTCTTCCTCTACCCTCCCACCCTAACCTTTGCTTAAGTGCTTCCATGCCCATTTGGTTTCAGTCCACTCACTAAATCGACTCTATTTCCCATTCCTAGGGAGATTCCTGAATATTGCTTCCCCCACTCCATGTTACTTAGACTCTCTGGTTCTGTGAATGTAACAAGGTTATCCTTTCTTAATATGTTTGTTTTTCTGGGTCTCTGTTACCTCATTCCAGAAGATTTTTATCTAATTCTGTTTGCCTGCAATTTCATGATATTTTTCTTTGTCTAAGCGCCAAGTGACACTCCATGGTATAAATGTACCATATTCATTTATTGTTTCTTTGGATTGTTTCTAGTCTCGGACTCTTACTAATGAAGCTGCTACAACATAACTGGGCAAGTGTCTGGTGGTAGGATGGTGTCTTAGTGGTTTTATTGCAGTGAAGAGATATCATGACCACAACATCTTTTATAAAGGAAACATTCAATTGGCGTGGCTCACTTACACATTCAGAGGTTCAGTCCATTATCATTACAGCAGGGGGAGCATGGTGGCACACAGTCAGAAGAGGTGCTCAAGGAAGAGCTGAGAATCCTACACCTTGCAGGCCATAGGAAGTACTAAAACTCTGGGTGCTATCCTTGTTTAGGAAACCTCAAAGCTTGCCCCCACAGTGTTACACTGCCTCCAGCAAGTCCAAACACACTAAACTCCAGAGAAGCCACATCTCCTAACAGTGCCACTACCTGTGAAATTATGGGGGGCAGTTATATTCAAACTCCCATTTTCCACTCACTAACCCTCAGAAATTTGGAACAATAACATAATGCAAAACGTTTTTTTTCAAATCTAAAAGTCCCCATAGTCTGTCACAGAGTCTCAACAGTGTTTTAAAGTCTAAATTTGCTTCTAAGATTCATGCAATCTAATACCCCCTCCAATCTCTTATAAAAATCAGTATCAAAATGCAGATCACATGCTTCTAATACATAATGGCACAAAATATACATTACCATTCCAAAAATAAGTAAGGGAGCATAGTGAAGAAATACTCTACCAAAGCAAGACTGAAAATCAGCTGGGCAAACTTCAATCATACATCTCCCTGTGTGATCTCAAAACACTCTTCAGATTTCTAACTATGTTCAGGTTTGTTAAGTATAAGGCACTTCTCTATCTTGGGCTGGTTGCACTCCCTGAGAGTAGTTCTCTTTAGCAGGTATTCCTTGACCCTGGCATCTCTAATAATTGGGTTCTCTAAGGCTATCCAAGCTTTACCTTCATATTTTTTCACAATGGTCTCTGTACTAGGCCTCCATTCAGGAACACCCCAGACTTTATTCCATAACTCCTTTCTTCCGTGCTGGAACTCACTGTGTATTCTAGCTGGCCTCCAGGAGATCTGCTTGCTGGGATTGAGAGGACCCACTACTGGGCTCCAAGTCCAGTTCTTATGTAAGAGATAAGGGAAACTGACAAAAGAGCCTGGAATTAGGCAGATGGATAAAGAATCAGAAGTTGAGCCTTTTAGTTCAGTATTTCATTCTTCACTTGGATGCCAATCCTCTTTGACTATTTCTTTTGCAAACACATGGGTACATTTTATTTTTACACATACACAGTCAAAGTTATCAGATCTGTCTATGAATAAAAGAATCAAATGACACTAGACAAGTTCAAGGAGAAGCAGTGCCTGTGAAGTCAGAGTCTAGAACAATAAAGTAAGGAAAAGTAGAGAAAAGAAAGAAGCTATGTTCGTTCCCTTTGAATGATAGCTGTTAATTTTAAAGCATGGTGGTCCGATAAGATACAGGGGACTATTTCTATTCTCTTGTATCTGTTGAGGTTTGTTATGTCTCCTAGTATGTGGTCGATTTTAGAGAAGGTTCCATGTGGAGCAGAGAAGAAGGTATATTCTTTTGTCTTTGGATGGAATGTTCTATAGATGTCTGTTAGCCCCAGTTGAGACATAACTTCTGTTAATTCTTTTTGTTTCTTTGTTGAGTTTCTGATTTGTGGTCCTGTCTAGTGTTGAGAGTGGTGTATTGAAGTCTCCCACTATAAGTGTGTGAGGTTTTATATGAGCTTTGAGTTTTAGTAGTGTTTCTCTACAATGTGGGTGGCTTTGTATTAGGGGCATAGATGTTCAGAATTGAGACTTTGTGTTGATGGATTTCTCCTGAGATGAATATGAAATGACCATCTTCATCTCTTTTGACTAGTTTTGGTTTGAAGTCTAGCTTGTTAGATATTAGGATAGCTACGCCTGCTTGCTTCTTATTTCCATTTGATTGGAAAATTTTTTCCCAACCCTTTACCCTGAGGTAATGTCTATCTTTGGAGCTAAGATGTGTTTCTTGTATGCAGCAGAAGGATGGATTCTGTCTTCGTATCCATTCTGTTAATCTGTGTCTTTTTATAGGTGAGTTAAGACCATTAATGTTGAGGGTGAGTAAGGACCATTGATTGTTGATGGTTGTTTGATTTAGGTTTGTTGTTGGCAGTGGTATTGTGAATATATTTGTTCTGCTTCACCCTAGGTTTCTGGTGTAGTTGGATTATCTGTTGCCTACATTTTTGTGGGCATAGTTACTTTCATTGGGTTGGAGTTTTCCTTCCAATACTTTCTGTAGGGCTGGATTTGTAGATACATATTGGGAAAATCTGGTTTTGTCATTGAGTATCTTGTTCTCTCCATCTATATTGACTGAGAGTTTTGCTGGATATAGTAGCCTAGGCTGGCATCCGTGTTCTCTTAATACTTTTAGAACATCTATCCAGGACCTTCTGGCCTTGAGGGTTTCCATGGAGAAGTCAGGTGTAATTTTGATAGGTCTGCCTTTATATGTTACCTGTCCTTTTTCCTTCGCTGCTCTTAATATTTTTTCTTTATTCTGTATGCTAGGTGTTTTGATTATTATATGTCGAGGGGTCTTTTTTCTTTGGTCCAGCCTATTTGGGGTTCGGTATGCTTCCTGTACTTTCATGGGCATGTCCTTCTTCAGATTTGGAAAGTTTTCCTCGATGATTTTGTTGAATATGTTTTCAGCACCTTTGAGCTGGGCTTCCTGACCTTTCTCTATGCCTATTATTCTTAGGTTTGGCCTTTTCATGGTGTCCCACATTTCCTGGATATTGTGTGTTAAGGATTTGTTGGATTTCCTGGGTTTTCTTTGGTCGATGAAATTATTTCTTCTAGTTTATCTTCTGTGCCTGAGATTCTCTCTTCCATCTCTTGAATTCTATTGGTTATGCTTGTGTCCGTGGTTTCCGATTTTTTGCCCAGCTTTTCAATTTCCAGCTTTCCTTCCATTTGTGTTGCCTTTATTTTCTCAATTTCGGTTTTCAAATCTTGAACCGTTTCCTTCACCTGGTTAATTGTTTTTTCTTGGCTTTCTGTACTTTCCTTAAGGAATTTGTTCATTTCTTCCACTTTTTTGTTTGTTTTTCCTCTATTTCTTTAAGGGATTTTCTCATATCTTCTTTGAGGGCCTCTATCATTTTTATGATGGTGATTTTTAAGTCGTACCCTTCTGCTTCCTCTGCTTTGTTGTTGTGTTCCATTCTAGTTGGTGTAGATTCCCTAGATTCTGGTGGTGTCATGTTTGTCTTTCTGTTGTTAGGTGTTCTCTTGTATTGCCTTCTTCCCATAGTTTCTTCCTGTAGGTGTTGGTGGTGTCTCTTCCCTCTCTCTATGGTCCTTCCCAGATGGGCTTATGTGGATCAAAGATTCAATGTCTGTATCTCTGTGTGGTCCAAGCTCTCTAGGAGGCTTCTCTCTGGCCAATAGCCGGCAGAAGAGGACGAGGGCTGGACTGGAACTTGAGAAGGTTTTGCAGGGTAGTGGGATCTCACTGGAAACTGGCGCTCTCCAGCTGAGCAGGGGCCCGGATTTGTGGGTCAAGGATCTTGCCCTGCAGGAACTCCAGTGGACCCCGCAGAGATAGGCGGATCTCCTGGGGAGGGGCCTGGGGACTCTAGCAGAGGACTGGAGAAGCGGGGTCAGGGACCAAGCCGGTGGAAATTACAGGTGGTCCCACGTGGATAGTCAGGTCTCCTTTGTTCGGAGTTGCTCCAAGAGGTCTCCGAAGTAGGGTGGACTGTTGGCTCCACCCTCTGTCCCAGTGCTCAACCAGAGCGGCAGGACCGTAGGTGGGGTAGGGCACAGGGGTAGGGGGTAGGCTGGAGGTTGGGATGGGTGGGGGTGTATCCAGAGCTCCAAGGGTGCTCTCAAAGGGGACCAGAGACAGGAGCCAGAAGGATCAAGGGGCCCAATCCAGGGGGAGTTCAGGCGGGGAGGGGGGAAAAGAGGTTGAAGGGGGACAGGCAGCCCCGATTGGGCCCAGACTCACCTGTGGCCTAGCCGGCAGAAGAGGAGGGAGGAGGCTGGGCTGGAACTTGAGAACCATATAAACAAATTGAAAAAAAAAACAAAAGAATAATCTCCTAGATGCAGAAAAGGCCTTGAAAAAATTCAACACCCTTTCATGATAAAGGAATTAGAGAGGGGAGGGAGAAAACAAAAACATACCAAAAAATAATAGAGAAATAAAACGCCCAAACAAACTCCCAACAAAAAAGAATGGAGAGAAAAATTTAAAACCAATTCCTATAAAATCAGGAACAAGACAAGGCTGTCCTCTCTCTCCATATCTCTTCAATATACGTACCTGTAGTTCTAGCTAATGCTATAAGACAACAAAAGGAGTTCAGGGGCATCCAAATTGGAAAGGAAGAGGTGAAACTGTCTCTATTTGCAGATGATATGATAGTTTACATAAGCGACCCAATAAACTCTACCAGGGAACTCCTACAGCTGATAAACACCCTTCAGCAAACTAGCAGGATACAAGATAAACTCAAAAAAATCAGTAGACCTATTTTTTCCAGACGACAAAGAGGCAGAGAAAGAAATCGAGAAACATCACCCTTTACAATAGCCAAAAGCAACATAAAGTATCTTGGTGTAACGCTTACCAAACAAGTAAAAGATCTATATAATGCAAGAACTTTGTGACTCTAAAGAAAGAAATTAAAGAAGATACCAGAAATGGAAAAAAGACCTCCCATGCTCTTGGATAGGTAGGATAAACATAGTAAAAATGGCAATCTTACCAAAAGCAATCTCACAGATTCAATGCAATCCCCATTAAAATCCCACCACAATTCTTCACAGGCACCTGAAAGGATAATAATCAACTTTATATGGAAAAACAAAGACCCAGGATAGCACCAAAACAACTTCTCAATAAAAGAACTTCAGGAAGCCATCACCATTCCTGACTTTAAGATCTACTACAGAGCTATAGTTCTGAAAACAGCCTGGTAGGCATAAAAATAGACAGGTAGACCAATGGAATCGAATTGAAAATCCTGACGTAAATAATCCACGCACCTATGAACACCTGATTTCGACAAAACAGCTAAAATTATACAATGGGGCAAAGACAGCATCTTCAACAAATGGTGCTGGCACAATTGGATGAGGGTGTAGAAGACTGCCAGATAGACCCATGTCTGTCGCAAGGCACCAAACTCAAGTCCAAATGGATCAAAGACCTCAACATCAATCCAGCCACATTGAACCTCAGAAGAGAAAGTAGGGAGATACCCTTGAACAAATTGGTATAGGAGACCACTTCTTGAACATAACTCCAGGGGCACAGACACTGCAAGAAACAATTAAAAAATGGGACCTCTTCAAACTTAGAAGCTTCTGTAAGGCAAAGGACATAGTTGGACAAGACCAAACGGGCAGCCCACTGACTGGGGAAAAGATTTTCACTAATCCTATATCCGACAAAGGGCTGATCTCAAAAATATACAAGAACTCAAGAAACTAGTCAACAAAACCTAAATAACCCTATTAAAAAATGTGGGGTACAGAACTGAAGAAAGAATTCTCAATGGAGGAAATCAAAAGGCTGAAAGACACTTAACAAAATGCTCCATCCTTCCTTAGCTATCAGGGGAAATGCAAATCAAAACAACTTTGAGATACCATCTTACCCCTGCCAGAATGGCTAAAATTAGAAACACCAGTGATGACTTATGTTGGAGAGGATGTGGAGAAAGTGGGAACACTCCTCCACTGCTGGTGGGAGTGCAAACTCATACAGCCACTTGGAGATCAGTATGGCGGTTCCTCAGGAGAAAATGGGGAATTAGTTTACCACAGGACCCGGCAATCCCCCTCTTAGGCATATACCCAAAGGATTCACATCAATGCAACAAAGACATCTGTTCAACTATGTTCTTAGCAGCACTATTTGTAATAGCAAGAACCTGGAAGCAACCTAGATGCCCTTCAATTGAAGAATGGTTAATGAAGATGTGGCACATCTACACAATGGAATACACTCTGCAGAAAAAAATAATGGTATCTTGAAATTCGCAGGCAAGTGGATGGCACTTGAAGAAACCATCCTGAATGAGGTAACCCAGTCACAAAAAGAGGAACACAGTATGTACTCACTCATATATGGATTTTAGACCTAGATCAAAGGATCACCAACCTATAATTCACATCACCAGAGGAACTAGGATGCAAGATGTATTCTAAGAGATTCATATAAAGTCCCTCACAGAACTGGGAAGGGACAAGTCCCCCAGACCTCAGGTATAGTGGGGAGGACAGCTAATGGAGAGAGAAGTAGGAGAAAATGAGAGGAGGAGAGGAAGGCATGTGCGACCAGGAGGATTGAGCCTGGTTAGGAATGGAAAATAGGAAAGAGAGAGAGAGACAGAGACAGAGAGAGAGAACATAAAAGAGGGAGCCAATATTGGTTTGAAGATAAAGTTGAACACAAAGAAAAGGTCGAGGGAACTACAAGACTGCTCCCAACTAACAATCTCAGCTTCCGTGGAAAGGCTATCATAAATGCCCTTCCCGGAGAGTGAGATCAACAACTAACTTCTCCATGGAGTCCTCAACTAATGCCTGTTGAAAACAGGAGCAAACACCAATACATAAACACTGAGTCAAACTAGAACCCAGAAGCAGATGGAGAGGACAAGACCATGCGGTAGAAGTACATAGAGACAGCTTACCTGAACAAGGAGGAGCTAAGGGCCACTAGACTGATAGCTGGGAAGCCAACAGGGGTCTGACTCGGACCCCCCCTGAATATGGGTCTCAGCCAGAAGGTCTGAGCAGTCTAAGAGACCTCCAGACAGTGGAGCCAGGATGTATCCCTGGTGCACAAAAGGACTTTGCAAACATATCCCCCATGGAGGGATAACTGCCTTATTCTAGACATGGGAGAGAAGCCCTAGTCCCTACTTCACAGGACCTGTCAGATCTACATGACCCCAACTGGATGGCATTCCCCCTACATATTGTATTGTGGTGGGGGGTTGGGAGGGAGGGTGTTTAGAGTGCATGGGAGAGGGTGAGAGGGCAAAAGGGAGGGAAGGAGGGAGGGAGGGCTTAGGGGGGAGGGAGGGAGGGAGGGAGAGGGAACTGGGATCGACATGTAAAATAATAAAGGAAAAAAAAAAAAAAAACGCTTTGACTCCAAAATTTAAGTTGAAGAACAAGTTACTGGGGAAAAGTATTTCTATTTTTGTTTCCACAGAAAATGAAAAGATGTGGATTCCTTCCAGACTAATGTGTTTTGATCACACCAGACCGCCTGAAACAGAGTACAAGCTGATCCTACATTCCAAACAGCTGGACAAAACAGCCCTACAGACTACAGCTAGGATATCTGAATCTTCTTGAATCCCCCAAGACAGCGCCCCTTACCAGCAGGGGGAAGTAGTTTGGAAAGAAACGACGCCCAAATTCCCAAATATTGTGTATAAATGTTTGTTTTCATTTAATTGGACTTTTGTTATATAAAATTAAATAAAAAATACTCTATATGCATAAAAAAAGAATGATAGCTGTTAATATCAAGGACCAAGAACAGAGATCATATGAAGAAAAATAATAATAGGAGCTTAGCATGTATCTAACAGTGGTAACAATCTCTTGCATCTAATAAATGCAAAAATGAAGCCCATTTAAATTACTAATAATGTATACTAAATGTATAATACAGAGGGATTTTGTTAAATGAGTCTAGAGCCTTTTTTGTTTAAGTTCTGTTTGTTTTTTGAGGTATGGTCTAAAACAGCCAAAGCTGGCTTCAAACTTGCATCAGTAGATGTCTACAATGGTTTGAATAAGTATTGGCCCGATGTGGCTTATGTTTCAATATTTGATGGACAGTTGGTGGAACTCTTTTAGGAAGCATTAGGATGTATGGCCTGTAACTGAGGTTGGTTGTGATGGTTTGAATGAGAATAGTCCCTGTAGCTGATATATTTGAATGCATAGTCATCAATTGGTAGACTGTGAAAATTAGTTAAATTGGTGTGTCTTTGTTGGGAGGTAGTTTGCCCAGGTGAGATGGCCTTTGGAATTGTCAAAAGCTCATGGCAGGTCGGGAATATCCCCATCCCCTGGACCCACCCCATTGCCTGAGTATCAAGGTGTAAAAACCCTGCTACTTGAAGAAACCATCCTGAATGAGAGTAACCCAGTCACAAAAAAGAGGAACACAGTATGGACTCACTCATATATGGATTTTAGACCTAGATCAAAAGGATCACCAGCAACTAATTAACATCCATGAGGAATTAGGATACAAGGTATATTTGAAGAGATTCATATCAAAGTCCCTCACATAACTGGGGAGGGACAATCCCCCAGAATCTCTCAGGGAAAGTGGGGGGGGGACAGCGAATGGAGAGAGAAGCAGGAGAAAACTAGGGGAGGAGGGAGTGAAAAACATGTGCGACCAGGAAGATTGAGCCTGGTTAGGAATAGAAGATAGGTGAGGGAGAGAGACAGACAGAGACAGAGAGAGAGAACATAAAAGAGTGGAGCCAATATTGGTTTGAAGATAAAATTGAACACAAAGAAAGGTCTGGGAACTACAAGACTGCTCCCAACTAACAATTTGAGCTTCTGTGGAAAGGCTATCATAAATGTCCTTCCCCCGGAGAGTACAGTGAGATCGAAAACTAACTTATCCATTGAGCCCTCAACTAATGCCTGATGGAAACAGGAGCAAACACCCATACATAAACACTGGTCGAACTAGAACCCAGATGCAGATGGAGAGGACAAGACCATGCGGCAGAAACACATACAGACAGCTTACCTGAACATGGAGGAGCTAACGGCCACTAGACTGATAGCTGGGGCCAGCATGGACAGGGCTCAGGGGCCCCCTGAATATGGGTCTCAGCCAGAAGGGACTGAGCAGTCTAAGAGACCTCAGACAGTGGAGCCAGGATGTATCCCCTGGTGCACAAAAGGACTTTGCTAACACATTCCCCATGGAGGGATAACTGCCTTAACCTAGAGACAGGGAGAGAAGCCCTAGTCCCTACTTCAAATGACCTGTCAGATCTACATGACCCCAACTGATGGCATTCCTCACATATGGAATTGGGGTGGGGAGGGAGGGAGGGTGGTTAGAGTGCATGTGAGAGGGCAGAGAGGGTAAAAGGGAGGAGGAAGGGAAGGAGGGAGGTAGGGAGGAGGGGGAGGGAGGGAGGAAGGGAGAGGAGAGAGAAAGAGGGAGAGGGAACTTGAATCGACATGTAAAATAATAAATTAAATTTAAAAAAAAAAATGCTTTGACTCCAAAATTTAAATTCAAGGACAGCTTCTGGGGAAAAGGATTTCTATTTTTGTTTCCACAGAAAATGAAAAGATGTGGATTCCTTCCAGACTAATGCCTCTCATCAAGCCAGACTGCCTGAAACAGAGTATGAGGTGATCCCACATTCAACACAGCTGGACAAAGCAGCCTTACAGACTTACAGCCAGGATTTCCTGCATCTTCTTCGAACCCCCATGACAGTGCCCTCACCAGCAGGAAGTAGTTTGAAAGAACAACACCCAAATTCCCAAATATTGTGTATAAATGTTTGTTTTCATTTAAATGGACTTTGTTATATAAAATAAATTTTAAAAATTAAAAAAATAAGAATAAATGAATGTAAAGTCAGGCATTCATGGCACACACCTTTAATCCCTGCTCTTGAGAGAAAGAAGCAAGCAATACTCCTGGCTCCCAGGGTAGCCTAATCTACAGAGCTATTTCCAGGACTGTCAGAGCCACACAGAGAAACCCTGCCTCAAAATCAAAACAAAAACAAAAAAAAACAACAAAAATTGTAACAGAATATATAATGATGAAGAATCAAACATTTTAGTCAGTAAGCCAGCAAACCTTTAAGACAAAGTAAAAAGAAGAGTCAACAAGGAAAATAATACAACAAAATTGCAGGAATTAACACATAATTCTCAATAAACCCCCACCCTAAATACTCATCATTTCCTAATTCAAATACCACTGAATACTAATTCTGAAAGGGCTAACCAAAAAAGGGCCCAGACCCCACTTGACCCTTGCATTATCAGCCTTGACAGGCTACAGAAAAGATATGGAGGCCTCTGACTCAGCACATGACACAAAGAAACTCAGATCCCCTGGCCTCCCCTAGAGCCTATGGCCAAACCTGGATACAAAGAAACTCCGACATCACCTTTAGCCTCCTAAATACTTGGTTCTCGAAACTGGGTTTCTTGGCCATAAAAGAAAAATCTGGGGTAGACCAAAACTCCTTCCCTGTGGTATCCAGCATACATTTGGAAACACTATTTGTATCTATGAACAATAGGTCACCTGAAGAAAGAACACAAAGGTATAGAAACCAGAGAATGTTCCCTAACAGCATTAACTAATGATATAATTGGACCAAAGGTATTTCATTTCAATAATATGACTTTGAGAAATTCCCTGATTGTTTCCCAAATGTCAATCAGTCAGAAACCAATCCATACCTAGTGATGTATTCCTGTTACTTTTGCCTTTAAAAACCTGACAGTAAAACAGGAAACTGTCAGAAATGGTGATTCCAGAAATTCCTTTATTTTACAGGGCTGTTTTGGGTATCCTG